>NC_091482.1:19685278-19777778 GCF_036971445.1 Narcine bancroftii | reverse complement strand
TCATCAGTCAAGGCATTGAAAGTAACTGTTGAGACATCATGTGGCATCTGTACAAGATGTTGGTGAAACCACACCTGTACAGTTCTGGTTGCCGTACTATGGGAAGGATGTGATTAAGCTAGAGGGGATACTCTTTAAAAAATAGCTCCAGAACGATGTTGTTAAACAAGAAAGTCTGCAGAAGCCAAGGTCGAGTGTGAACTTGCTGGAGAACCCTTGGTTACCCTCAACTTATGGCTGCTGCATTACATACTGAGTTTCTCCAGCACATTGGTTTATTCGACAAGGATGTTGCTGAGACTGGAGGGCTTGAGTTGTCAGGAGAGATTGGATCAGCTAGGCCTGTTTGCGAGCAAAGGAGGTTAAGAGGTAACACAATAGACATTATGAGAAACATAGGTGATATGTTTTTCACCTGTTGGGTATCTTAAACCATAGACTGAGGCGAGAATGGAAAGGTTAAAAGGGCAACTTTTTCACACAGTGGGTATATGGAATGAGATGCCACAGATAATGACAGTAGTGAGTACAATTGTCAGAACAGGGATATGAAGGATTTAGGGTGGCATGGGGCAAATGCAGCCAAAAGGAACGAGCCAGGAAGACACCATGGCCAGGATGGACAAGTTGTGCCCAACGGCCTGTATCATTGCTATATTGCTCTACTTCTGAGCACACTATCCAACCTTGTTTGGTTTCCTACCCTTAGATTATGATCTCATTGTCTCAACAGCAAAAAATTTGCAGCTTTAGATTTTCAACATTTTTTTTGTTGTATATCACTTCCAAGGATGACCATCAGTCAGTCATGAGGTGAATCTGTGGCACTGACCTTTGAGAAGTGGGCAGATCATAGCCAAAGCTTTAACAGGCCCAACTTGTAAGTATTGTCCAATTGCAATTTCCATGTAGAGAAGAGGGATCCCAAGCACCACAAGCATAATGAAAAAGGGAATCAGAAATGCCCCTGAAAGAGAAGAAATAAAGTGAATGAGGTCGTAACGAAGATCTGTGATTGGTCTAATGATGTGATTGAAGTCCTTGGCTGTTTGTCTTAATGCCCAATCAATTTTATCCTCCCGCTCACTGATGTTTTGGAGGACACTTTCTTTTTAGATGCTTTTAAAAAAAAATCTAAGTCAATCTTCTATGTGTTGCTTCACTCCATGCCTGTCAATAAGAAAGGAACATTTACAGAAAATTGTTGCAAGTATGGTTGTTATAGTATCTTAATTTTTTGTTGTTGTTTGCATTGCCTTCCTTTGTTTATATTTCTTTCTTCTTGAGTACAGTTACCAATAATTAGAAATTCTGCCTCGCCTGCAAGGAGAAAGAATCTCAGGGTTGTAATGTGATGTCATGTATGTACTCTGACAATACATTTCAAATTAGTCCTTAATTTTGTTTTTGCTAGTTTGGTCCTTTTTTCTCTTTAGGTGAAATCATACATTTCTTTCAGGCTCACTCCTTCTCTCCATCTTTGATATTCATTGATAGGAGAACAAGCTGAAAGATCATCTTGTAAAATTATCAGCTAAATTTTGCATTCATCCATCGATTCCCCAAGCACTCCCAGAACTTCTCATGCAATGGAAGTTCAAGTGCATAATCTAAAGTTTTTTTACTACAGTAAAATACGTGGTATCCAGCACATACAGGGATGGGTAAATTCCGGATAAGTAAATGTCTAACTAATACATCTGCATTAAGAATAAACAGTTTAAAGAGAAAAGACAAAAATATTATACTGTACTTACACTGAAAAAATTAAGCATTTTACTTTATTTTCAGTCACGTTCTTTGAAAGCATTTAACTGTCACTGCATCTAAAGGTTCTTCCCCCTCCATGAAGCTGTCCGAAAGATGAACAATATCATTATAGATAATTAATTGCCCCCTCCATAGCCCTCCAAATTTACAGATAAAGCCTCTGACCAGGGCGACTCTTACTAAGCAACAGATGGTGGCATCAAATGGGGGCCGCCATTTTATTCAAACGTGACTTTATTCAAACAACTGCTGTGAGCAAAGCACGATCATGAACATCACATGAACGTAGATTGTTGAGGGATATCTGTACATTCTGAAGCAGTTTGTGATGTTTGCTTGTTTATTTATGGAAAACGAAAAATAAAATATTTTTTAAAAAAATTCCAAATGAGACCTCAACACTATTTGGGCTGGGTTCTCTAACTTTTGAATCTGATTGGATATTCATTAAATTATTATAGCATCCGGTGATATTTTGAAATAAGCAATTCATTCAAAGAGCATCAACGACATAATCTCAAAAGCTCAGCCTAGTAAAAGATTTGTACAGTATAAATTTTTTTTTCTATTATTAATTTGAATGAAATACTAAGTTCCTATCAAGAGATCATCTACCCTGCTCTGTGAACATTTTCTAAGTCATGCTTGAAGCTTGACAATTTTATAATTACATCCATTGAGAATGGTGGATGTCTTATAAATGCTGCCAAGAGTAACGTGAAAGCAGATACAATGGTAGCATGAAAGTTGCTTTTAGACAGAAACATGAATACACAGTGAATGTGGAATGTGGAACTTTTCACCCCTTGAACAATCTGTTATGAATTTAGATGTATTAAACCTGTGCAGGTAGAAAAGGTTCAGTTAATTTTGACATCATGTTTGGCACAGACATTGCGTCGAAGGGTCTATAACAGTGCTGTACCATTCTATGTTCTATCCACTATACTCATTCCGAGTTAAAAACATCTCCTCCTATTTATTTACTTTGGCATTACTCCATTTCATTTGTACGTGGCCACAGCAGAGAATCGATGAGCTCCAGTCTCAGTTCAAGCATAAATGGTGTGGCTATCACTTGGGATTATGGGTGTCCATCTTATTTTGTATCTCTCCTAACTTTTAAATTGATGGAAGTCAACAAAAATTAAAAATCAGAATATTATAGACCCATTAGATTATTTTACACAATCGCAAAGTGAAATTGACCTCCAGGTCGTTCTTCTCACAACTTTCTCCATGACAGTTACATACTTCAATGGAAGGATATATGGACATACAAATGAATTAGGAGCAGGAACTACTTTGTCTCTTAATGTTCTCTGCTACTTAATAAGATCATGGTTTAATGATTGCAACCTCAATGCTTCAGTTCCATCAATCTTTCACTCCCTTGCTTATTAACAATAAACCTCCCTCTGCCTTAAAAATATTCAAAGGAGATACTTTCACTGCCCTTTGAGGAAAAGCGTTCCAAAGGCCTGTGACAATGTGAAAGGAAAAAAAAACTTGGCCTCATCTGCATCTTAAATGGCTAACTCCTCTTTTTAAAAATAGTAACCTCTCGATCAACATTCTTCTGCATGAAGAAATATCCTCTTCACAACCACTATGTTCAGATCCGTTTTATGTTTTAATCAAGGCTCGTTTTACTCATCTAAATATTTGCACAGGAGAATCATGCGCGAACAAGACCATGCACCCAATTCCAGAGTGATCACTTCAGCTCTAGATTCACATGGTCTGGACAATTCAGATCATGAAGACTCACTGAGCACACAATTTCCCTTCTACTCTGTTTAATGTTGCATTTTCCTGCAACACATTTATTAATAATGAATACATAAATTATCTGAGGGCTTCTTGTCAACATGCAGTCATTGAATGTGTTTTCCATTCAAATACCATTAAAGTACATTCAATACCCAATTTGGAATGTTGCACCGCCATGATCCTCTGGCACCGCAAACATAGTCGGCCTTCGTGCATGTGCTACTGGCACCCGCATCTGCGTGCTATAATCAACATGGCTGCACATGGCCTAAGAACCTCTGGAACACAGCAGATGCCCACGGGGACCAACAGGATGCCGCTCAACAACAGGTAAGGAGCGAGCCTTTGGCTCTGACACCGGCCCTTAATTACTATGATAAGACCCTATGGCTATAATTATAATAATTATAATGACAAAGAAAAAAAAAGAGACAGAATATATCAATTATTGAAACTGTCAGCTTCATGTAAAAGACAGATTGTCTTCAGCATGTCGGTTAGCTTTCTTTTTTCAAATTCTTCTTCCTCTTAGAACCAGATTTTGGAGATTTATCTGATCCTCTCGATTTTAAAAAAACGAGTCTCTTTAACCTTCCCTGCAACGGGTTTGATCTTCGTGGTGGCGCATGCATGGTTGGCTCGGCCCTGGCAGTGAACCATTGGAGCCGGGACCATGCACAAAGGAGCACACGCAGGTGGGAGTAGGTTCCCCCATGTGAGCAGTCAGTTGGAGATCTGAAGAGGGTGAGTTAAGTGTCGACAATTTTTGTTGACCATTTAATAATATTGAACAATGTTTAAGCAAACGTTAAGCATCATTAAAGAAAGTTAAGGATCCTAAAAGAACTTTAAAGGTTATTGAACATCGTTAAGACGTTGAATGATATTAAATATCGTTAAGCCATGTTAACTTTTATACAAATATTTTGTTATTAAGAACTTCAACCACATAATGTTACTTTAAGACTTTTCATGGAACAATAAAGAATAAGGTTATAAGTTTTGGGAGTTATAAATAAAGGATTTAAATACAATAAAAAGGAATGTTGCAAATACACAAATGGGTACATTTAGGTGATGGTACCTTAAAGCTGTGGATACCAACATGGAAACTGTCTGACAATGTTGTCAGTGTGTGCCAGAGGATAAAATATCTTTAACGACCTATCTGTATCACAAATAACAATGATGTATCCGATCCCTTTTCTTCCCTTAACCCAACCACTCAGGTTCAATAATACTGGACAATGAAGGTTTTGCTTCATGAACACTTTTGGGTTTATTTTATGGATTTTGGGTTGTAGATCATGAAGACGACCTTAAAAATTTCTGATCACGCATCATTTTTTGATATAACCTATTTTTATGATTTCCTGTCATTATTTTTTAACAGGGTTCAAGCATTCAAAAGCAACATGTCATTGAAAATTCATTTTTGACATCCTTCCCTGCTGATCTCAGTGCAGTCAGTGATGAACCTGATGAAAGGTTTCACCAGGACATGGTGACCATGGAAAAGCAGTATCAGGGCAACTAGGATCCATCAGTGCTGGCCGACTATTGTTGGACACTGACCTGAGAGGCATCGGATGCTGAGTGCAACAAAAATCAGTTGGACTAACACAAGGTGTCAGCGTCATGATGCGATTAAACATGCTGAATTCAATAAAAGATAATTTAATGTTTCTCCAACTTTCTGAATTAAATCTGAAATTATCTTTGTATTCAGCTTGAAGGTGTCTATCATAATCCCCAATTTTCTTTCAGGAAGCAAACATTTTGGAAAAAATTGTTGTCCAGTGCAATCAAAAGCTATTAATGCATTTAACCATTACCGATTCCATAAACAAATCCTATGAGCGAATGGAAATTTCAAGATCAATTTAAGCAACACCAAACCTACATTTATCTGCTGATTTATTGGAGTGGATGAATAATTTCTAATGTAAAGTGATTGTGCTATTTTATGACTGTCAGCTATTATTCACCATTCAATACCCATACTGAGCTTACATCACGATCATTAATACCTCACTGCAGACGCCAGTGGAAATTAACTGCATGGACTGTCCCAGCTGTCATTGTCCACAGCATCTTAAACCAGAAAGAAGAACAAAACTGTCTAAATAAATTCCCATATATTGTTTAGAAAGTAAACAGGTGACAGGAAAAGAAGTCATTAATTTTGTGTTCCGATGATTTGTAAATTGGTTAGACTTCGTTTTCTTGATTTATTGGTTTGAATTTCATTACAATCCTTCCTGTGGATCTGTCATTCCACGTGTATTAGTTTAATGATCGATGGTGTGACTCAATTTCCACGTATTAAGTGATATATTATTTCTCTTTCAATCAATAGTAATATTCTGCACACACTTTCTAGATCTCTGGGTTGGAAGAGTTGCTGACATCTGATGTTATTGAACACTCTCTGGTTCGTATTGATTAGGGAATTTAGCTGTAAGTTGGACCTTATATCAATTTGTTTTGTTAAGGGGGTGTTCCTCCTTCCAGATCAGAGATTCCATTCAGCAGTGCGGAGGCAAGTGCACATAACCAGTAAATGGATTTGGAAAAGAGTTTACCATAGATCCATTGAGAAATTAGTTTCAGATTTCATTTTTTTTTCATGGAAAATGGATGCTGTTTCCCTTAATCACTGCAGACAGATAAATAAACAATCTACCTTGTTCCTCTAATAAGCAACATTTAACAAAATATCTATGTATGACTGCATACGTGGAGAGAAGTCCTTCTGGAAGACCCATGTTTACACAATGAGGCATATTCAGATGGGGAAATATATGGCTAATGAGTTTTCAGGTCATGTTTTGCCAGCTATACAAGAAAAGAGACTGAATCCAATCAATCCCTGTGGACCAGAAGTACATAAACTATCATTTGAGATAATCATGGACTTCAGGAGAAACAAGTATGACCACCCTTTACTACACATCAACAATTCTGCAGTGGAGAGAGTGGAGAGCACCAAGTTCCTTGGAGTTCACTTAACTATTGACCTATCATGGATACACACTTCTCCCTACTTGTCAGGGAAGGCGCAACAGCAACTGCACCTTCTTGACAAGACAAGGCCATCATTACGTCACCCTTCTATAGGAACTCTATTGAGAGTGTCCTGGCCAGCTACATCACAGTGTGATGCAGTTGCTGCAGAGGAATGGACCGAAGATCTATCCACAGATTGATAAGAGTAGCAGAGAGAAGCAACCCACCCTGCTCCCGTCCACGCCCATCGGCGTGATCTACTGGGATCATTGTCTGAAGAGGGTGTGCAAAATAATTGAGGATCCCTTCCACCCCGCACACAATATATTTCAGCTCCTCCCAAAAGGAAGGAGATACAAAGTATCTGAGCCAGTACCACAAGGCTTCTTCCCATGGGCTGAAAGACCGAGGCTTTTATATTCATGAAATAATATTTATTTATTTGTATATATCAGTGGTTCTCAACCTTTTTCTTTCCACTCACATACCATTGTAAGTATTCCTATTTAGGTGATTAGTGAGGCATTGCTTAAGGTGGGATGTAGGTGGGAAGGGAAGGTTGAGAATCACTGCTCTAAACCTGATGGTTACTGAAATATTTTGCTTGAGAAAAATTGCCATTGGTCCATTCCCTTTGGAGCTATGAAACCGTACACATAATGAGTTAATTAGGAATGATTATAACAGTGGTTTTCAACCTTTTTCTTTCCACCCACATCCCACCTTAAGCAATCCCTTACTAATCACAGAGCACCTCTGGCATAGGGAATCCTTAAAGTGGGATGTGAGTGGAAAGAAAAAGGTTGAGAACCACTGTTTTAGCCTATTATTTTATTCTTATTTTTTTTTACTATTTCTCTTTCCATCTATCTATCTATTTATTTATTTATTTTCCTTGAATTTTTTTGCCGGTTGCTCGAGGCTGCGGGTAGCATGAATTCCGGATAGCAGGAGTTTTACTGCATTTTTGTTGACGTAAATTTTCCATTTCCCACACCAAACACAAGGAGAAGTGGCTGAAAATGCTCAGCAGGGTTAGGTTGAAATGAAAAGACGTATCGATTCAAGGGTGGTTGTATTCAGAGATGACTCTGACCTTTGGGAACACATTTGCAATTGCTCAAAGAGTGGAATCAACAAGTAAGAACATTCAATGCCAAGTGAGACTGGTTCTTTCATTTAATGGAGTGGTGGCACAATGGCTGGTGCTGTCCACAGACCTAGGGGATCTGAGTTCGATCCTGACTTCAGGATCTGTCTGTGTGGTGATAATGTGGAAGGGACCATCAGAGACTGCAGAGAGATTTCAGTGTGTATGGTGAAATAGGCTGAAAATGGCAGGTGGCATTCAGTCCAAACAAATGTGAGGTGATGTATTTTAGGAATGCTAATCCAGCAGGGTGATGTAGGGCACGAAGTCTTACAAAAGTCCTGGAGGTTAAGTCTGTCTGGCGGTCTGGTCTTCTGTTGGGACTGGCGAAGAGTTGGTTGCTCTTTTTTAGCTGGGGCCGTTGATTCTTTCTGGACCCCCAGCGCTGTGTCGACCTACTGGGGGCGTGGTGACACGACCGGAGAGAATGGGGTGGTGGCGGGGCTAGGGTGCCATGGTTTGTAGTGTGCAACCATGGGATGGGAGGGTGCTGCTTGGGTCGGTATGCTCCTCGGGAGCCTCCGCACGCGTGAGGTCCTGGATGGAGACAGTTTCCTCATGGCCATCTGGGCAGGCCACCTTAGTGTAGTTGGGGTTTGCATTGAGGAGCTGGACCCTTTTGATCAGTGGCCTCTCAGGTTTTACGGCCTCTCACATGCTTTTGTAGCAGGACTGGCCCTGGGGATGTCAACCAGGATGGAAGGGTGGTCCCCGATGTAGACTTCCTGGGGAAGGAGTAATTCATTTGTGAGGGGTAGCATTGGTGGTAGTACATAGCAGCGACCTGAAGGTGTGGAGTACCTCGGGAAGGATTTCCTGCCAATGAGAGACATGTGTTGACATAGAAAATGATGCTGGGAAATTATAATGGCAGAAGAATTAAATCAATACTTTACATCTGTATTCACTGTGGAAGACATTAGTAATATCCCTGACAGACAGAGGCTTCAGGGAATAAAGTTAAGATTACTAGAGAAATTGTGCTAGGTAGAACCCATGGGTCTTGAAAGAGGTGGCTTTGGCAATTGTAGATCCATTTGTGACAATCTTCCAGAAATCAATAGTCTCTGGCATGGTTCCAGGGGATTGGAAGGTTGTAAATGTGGTTCTGCTGTACAAGAAAAGTGGGAAGCAGAAAAAAGGTAACCATAGACCTATAAATCTGACATCAGTGGTTGGGAAGATATTAGAGTCAATCCTCAAGGATGAAGTTATGAAATACCTGAAAACGCATGACAGGATTGGTCCTAGTCAGCATAGTGTTTTAAAGGGTAGATCATGCCTCGCTAACCTATTAGAGTTTTTTGAAGAAATCTCAGGTAGGATAGACAAAGGGGAGGCTGTGGATGTTGTATATTTGGATTTTCAAAAGGCTTTAGTTAAGGTGCCAATGCTAGGCTGATAATAAGTTGAAGGCCCATGGATTACAGGGACGCTATTAGACTGAATAGAAAATTGGCTGATAGGCAGAAAGCAAAGGGTTGAAATTAAGGGATCCTATTCAGGATGGCTGCCTGTAATAAGTGGTGTTCCACAGGGGTCGGTCTTTGGGCCGCTGTTGTTTACAATTTATTTATGATTTGGATTGTAGGATGAATAGTTTTGTGGCCAAATTTGCAGATGACGCTAAGGTAGGAACTGTTGAAGAAACCATAATATTGCAGAAGGATACAGACAGATTGGGAGACTAGGGGTAAAACTATGGCAGTTGAAGTACAATGTTGAGAAGTGTTCTGTTCTACTTTTTACCAGTGTAAATAAACAGGAAGAGCAAAGAGGCCTGGGTGTCCTTGTGCAGAATAATCTAACAGTTAATGCCCAGATGGGATTGGTAGTGAAGAAGGCAAAAGCTATGTTAGCATTCATTTCAAGAGATATAGACTATAAGAGTAGAGAGGTGTTAATAAGACTTTCTAGGGCACTGGTGAGACCCCATTTAGAGTGCTGGGTAGAGTTTTGGGCCCCTATCTTAGAATAGATGTGATGTTGCTGGAGAGGGTGCAGAGGAGATTGACTAGGATGATTCCTGGAATGCAGGGGCTGGCGTATGGGGAGCGTTTGAAAGCTCTTGGGTTGTATTCTTTGGAGTATAGGAGAATGAGGGACATTTTGAATATTGAAAAGTTTTGATAGAGTGAATGTGGATAAGATGTTTCCCTTGATGGGTGAATCGAGGACATGGCGTCATAGCCTTAAAATTAGTTGTCCAATTAGAACAGAGAGGAGGAAGAACTTCTTTAGTCAGAGGGTCATGGATCTGTGGAACTTACTGCTGCACAAAACAGTGGAGGCCAGATCACTGGGAGTATTTAAACAGGAAATGGGTAAGTATCTCATTAGTAAGGGTATCAAGGGATATGGGGAAAAGGCTGGAAATTCGAACTAGATGTGAGCATAATTCAGGTTAGTGTAGAGTCATGATACAGACTCGATGGGTCGAAGGGCCTGCTTCTGCTCCTTCAACTTGTGAACTTGACTTGAGGGTAGGGAGGATGGCCATGTGGTGGCATTCTCCTTCTCCACTTGGCCATTCCCTCAGGAGTTATATCCAGTGGTCCTGCTGGTGGCGATACCTCTGGCCAGCAGGTATTGGCACAGCTCATTGGTCATTGTGGATGTATGACGGGTGCCTGAATAGAGTGAACAAGTTGTGCAGTGCCTGATGACTGTGGTAGTCATCATGTCTGGGCAAGGGATGGCAAAGGGGAAACGTGAATACTCATCGACGACTGTGAGGAAATAGAAATTGCAGTTGGTGGAGGGGAGGGGGCCCTTGAAATCCATACTTAGGTGTTCAAACGACCATGAGGCTTTCATCAGGTGTGCCCAATCTAGTTAGTAGAAGTGTGGTTTGCACTTTGCGCAGACCTGGCAGTCCCTGATCATGTCTCAGACCTCACCGATGGAGTACAGCAGGTTATGAGATTTGGTGGTGGAAAAATCTCGTGACAACATGGTGGCAGAGGTCATTGTGGAGGGTCTTGAGGCAGTCTATCTGGGCATTGGCACATGTCCCTCGGGAAAGGGCATCTGGGGGCTCGTTGAGCTTCCCCGGCTGATACAGAATATCACAGTTATAGGTGGAGAGTTCAATTTTCCACCTCAAAATTTTATCATTCTTTATCTTTCCCCACTATTTATTGTTCAAATGAATCCACAGCCCGTTGGTCCGTGAGCAGGGTAAAACGTCTGCTGGCCAGGTAATGCCTCCAGTGCTGCTCAACTATTGGCTGAGCCTCCTTCTCGATGGAGGAGTGTTGGATTTCAGGGCCCTGGAGGATACAGGAGAAAAAAGCCACAAGCCGACCTGCCTGGTTCAGGATGATGGCCAGGGCGAAATCGGATGTATTGCTCTCGACCTGAAATGGATCATCTACTGCATACGTTGAGGCTTTAGCGATGTCCTCTTTTATCTGACTGAAGGCTGTACAGGTCTCTCTTGACAATGGGAAGGATGTGGACTTGATAAGGGGGGCAGGCTTTGTCCGCATAATTGGGCACCCACTAGGCGTAGTAGGAAAAGAACCCCAGGCACCTTTTCAGGGCCTTGAGGCTGTGAGGAAGGGGGAAATTCTAGCAATGGGAGCATGTGGTCGGGGTCGAGGCTAATAACCCCATTCTCCACATTACAACCAAGGATCGCCAGGCGGGTAGTGTGTAGGTGAGGTAGGTGAGGTTTAGGTGTTTGGCTGTTGTGAGGAATTTCGGAGTTTGGCGTCATGATCTTGCAGGTCATGGCCACAGATCATGATATTATGCAGGTAGGGGTAGGAGAAGGTTGCATGCAGGCCAATTTGGTCCACCATCGATCCATCTCCCGCTGGAAAATGGAGACGCCGAGGGGGACCCTGAGGAAGTGGTAGGGGTGGCCATCAAAGGCGGTATTCTGGTCATCCTTCGGATAGATGGGGAGCTGGTGGTAGGCAGATTTCAGGTAATTGTGGAAAAGACAATATTGGGCAATTTGATTGACCATGTCTGCCATGCATCCAGCTGTGTATAGTGGTTAATAGCCTGGCTGTAATCAATCACCATCCTGTGTTTACCCCACCCTTGACCACCACCATGGGCTGGAAATGGGCTCAATGATCCCATCATTCAGGAGGCGCTGGACCTCCGCTTTAATAAATACCCTGTCCCCTTCACTATATCGCCTGCTTTTTGTAGCGATGGGCTTACAGTTGGGGGTGAAGTTCGCGAACAGTGGTGGGGGATCGATACAGAGAGTGCCCTAAAAAAATGCAAAGCCTCACACGTATCTGCATTAAATTCCATTCTTTAAAATACAATTTAAATCTCTGATCAATTTCCTTTCTCTTTATTTGGCTTGGCGTCAGGTTCTTTTCAACAGTAATCACAAACAAATGCCTCAGATTATTTTGCAAACATAAGTCAAGAAAACTATGATTTCAAAATTGTTGTGCAATTTTGTTCTACAAAGCCAGAGTAGCAACTTCAAATTAACAGTTTATTTGATGTACTTTGAGATGTACAGAATTCTTTTCCGAATAGGCAATATATTAAACCTCAGACAATGGAAGAAAATTGAAAGTGAACAAGAAATAAAACTCCTTGGCTCATCCTGAGGAGCAAGGAAACTTTCAAGAGTGAACCGGTGCGAACTCGAAGGGCTCGAACAGTTATATGGTTAAATGACTATATGGAATATTTTGATAGCTTCAACAACCTGCAGATTGCAGAATTCTTTCTCCGTGATATCTATATATATATCCGTGGCATTAAGAGATGTCAAAAGGAGTTTCATAAAACTTAGAGAAGCAATGCTATGACTGTCTGCCACTGATGAGAGAAATTAATGTACTGGAACAAAAGTCCAGAAGCAATGAAGTCCACGGGTTAATATTCAGCTTTGTTCGCCCTGATTCGAGGGAATACCATCACTTGACCTTGATCTGTGTTCCTAAATTATAAGATATACAGTAAAACCCCTCATATCTGGCATCAATGGGGGATGGGCAGATGCCAGATAAGTGTATTTTCTGGTTGCTTGAGACAGCATATTGAGACAGCATATTGCTTGAGAGCAAGATGCACCAATTTTAAACTCCTATATTTTTTACCTATTTATTTTCCACAATTTTATCTTTTGTCAGTTGATTGAGGTTGCAGGCTGCTTGAATCCCGGATAACAGGGACTTTATTGCACTTTATTTCATTTCACCTTTTGAGAACTCCTTGTGTCCCAAATTAAGCAACTTCTGCACATTGGAAGGCATCTATTCATTGCCTGCCCTTAGCCTGTTGAAACTATAAATTAGATGCGTAAAGTTATTTCCAGATAATATGAAATAATAAATAAACACGCTCCAAATGAAGAATGCCAACCAACTTCAATAGACATTTCATTTATCGCCCACTTAAATGACAATTCTGTAATGAATGCCTGGCAGTAACAATCAATTCCCTCCCTCCCTGCTCATCTGATCCAAAGAACAGTCATATCACACACAATAAAAAAGAAAAAAAATGTGCAATTGTAGGTTGACTTGAAGAACAGGAATAATCTTCTCCTGAAGTAGTCATCACAAGGAGAAAGGGAACAAATGTTTTGGAGCAAGCGCCTGTCTACTTAATTATATTTTGATTTCATCCTCTTGCATTGTGAGAAACAATGGCAAGCTGAAATAAGGTTCATTCAACAGGGCGAAGCAGCATCTGAACAAACTGGACCTTTCACCGTATTTTTAGAAAAGGACTTCTGAAGTTAAGTTAGTGTCTTCTTCACACAGAGCAAGATTGTATTGAATGTTAGCCAAAAATAAAGATCATGTGGCAGATGTTATGAGAATCTCAAATGTCAGCCGGAAGAGGGATATTAGAAAGTTTCCAGGATGGGAATGTTACCAAGAACCTTTATGCAGATAGAACCTCATCTCAAAATAAAAAGTACCATGGATCAATGCAAAATGGTGACTCTCTAACTTTCTAATTCTCCCACCATAATTTTTGTTTAATGCAGCACAGTAGCCCATGAGCTTTTCTCACTCTCAATATTGCTCAAATAATTAAGTGATTGGATGATAAAGAAGGGGCATGCTTGATTTCATTGGTGGGGGGACTGAGTATATGAGGAAGGAAGAATGAGGGAGGAAACAGGACACCTGAAGAAAACCCACATGGACATGGGGAGAACATACAAACTTCATACAGATATTGGAGGATTCGAACCTGAGTCATTGGCATTGTAATAGTATTGTGCTAACCACTGTACTGGGCACACGGTTAGCGTAATGGTTCGCCCAATGCTGTCACAGTGTCCACGACCGGGTTCGAATCCGACACTGTCTTTAAGGAGTTTGTACGTTCTCTCAGTGTCTGCGTGGGATTCTTCCTACCCTTCAGAATATACGGGGGCTGTGTTAGGTCTGCTTTGTTCATGAATGAGTGAGTCAAACACCAGACTGAGTCGAAATCAAGGATCTTTGTTCTTTATTGCCGGATTGTAACACTTGCAACTAACAGTGTTAGTTGGAGAAGGCGCATTCTGCTGTTATCAGAAAATGGTGTTTTTTATATACCTTAGGATACGTACTTAGTAAATTATCATACCATGACATTGTCCAATGAGTAAACTGTTGCTGTCCCTCTCTGCTAGCCTCCTGCACATCAATTTGTCATCCCCACTCTTATCTTGAGAGTACAAGGTCACAACTGCATCTTGTTACGGCCCAGCACTGGGAGACTCCCTCTACATTCCCAGCTCATGATGTTTTTACCTAACAGCTGTCAGTCAAATTGGGTACAATTTACGGCACCCTGCCACCCCAATTTTATCTCTATTACATTACCTAACTGAACATTTAGTCCTCTTTAAGAAAGGAGATGATTTTGAATGTGGACTTAGATATACTCTTTGTTAATTGAAATTAATGTCTTTTGATCTGGCCTCATTTGGAGTAAAATGGTGACTTGCTCAGAGCTATGCCATTTTGTATTTTACAAACCTTGGTGAGATCAGAATCAGAATTTATTGTCATGAACACGTCATGAAATTCATTGTTTTGCGACAGCGTCACAGTTCAAACATTTATATAAACCACCTTACAAAATAAGTAAAAATAGCTCAAGGAAAAAGTCACAGTAAAGCCGTGTTTGTGTTTCATTGTTCATTCGGGAATCTGATGGCAGCGGGGAAGAAGTTGTCCTTGTGCCACTGAGAGCTCGTCTTCAGAATCCTGTACTTTTTTCCGGATGGTAGCAGAGTGAAGAGGTGGCAGCCCTTGAAGATAAAAGCTGCTTTCTTAAGACACCGCTTCTTGTAGATGTCCTTGATGGAGTGAAGACTGGTGCCTGTGATATCGCAGGCAGTGTCAACAACCCTCTGGAGTTTTGTTTCTGAAAGAGATTCTCTCTTTCAAGATCGATCAATCAATTGCCAATCATCACTTGTATTCTTGCGTTTTCCTCACTCCTGTGACTCAAATCAGTAAGTGATGAAGAAGTTAAAGAAGGGCTATGGCACGATTGGTTTCATTGCTTGGGGCACTGAGTACAAGAGGAAGAAAGCCATATTGCAGCTATATCAAATTTTGGTTTGGTCACCACTAGGACTATGGCAGCAACTCTAGTCTCCCCATCACAGGAAGGATGCACAAAAGAAATTTACCAGCATGCCACCTGGATAGAGGATATGACCAATGACGAGAGGTTGGACAAACTTGGATGTTTTTTCCCCCCTGTCTGGAGCATCTGAGACCAAGGGGAAATCATGTAGATTTATAAAATTATGAGAAGCATGGAAAGGATAGACTGTCAGAATCCTTTCCCCAGGGAAAATAATGCCAAGTACAAAGCTCATATATTTAAGGTGATTCTATCACCAATGTGTATATGTACACAGATGGTAATGTAGGATGACTGTGATTGGCTGAGAGTGTAGCCACGCCTACTGGCAGGTCTTAAAGGATTGCTCCTAGCCAGACCAGGTCATTCTGGACTGGTTGACCTACTTGTGATATGCTCCAGTCTTTTAGTTAATAAAAGCCTTGGTTTGGATCAACAAGTCTTTGGTTCTTTCAACGCGCACTACAAGGTGAGAAGCCATAAAGTTTAAAGGAGACAGCTTTTTTACCTAGAGAGTGATAGGTACTTGCAAGGGGCTGCAGGGAGCACTGGATCTGGATCACGTACAGGCAAAAGACATTTAGTTTAATTGGGGCATCATGTTTGATGCAGGCACCAAGGAGCAAAGGGCCTGTTCTTGTCCTCTTGTTCTTGGCCTGTTCTGAAAATCTTAATGAGAAAAATGAAACCCTCAACCTAAAGAGAGCAATGGTGACAATGTAACAGTTGGGCAAGAAGGTGGAACAATGCTGGATTGGCAGGATCTAATGGGAATTATTCCCAGGAAAGCAGCAAGGAGGTGACTCTAGGACAGAGTTCTGAGATTCTGAGGGTTGGAAGGTAACTAATAACATTGGACAACAATTTTTTTTCAAAAAGGTTTGCTTCTTGAAGAAAAATGGGAGTTATGATCAACAACTTCAAGCTGAACACAAAGATAATGTCAGATTTGTTGTATCGCGTACGTAGTTGGAAAAACATTCAATTAACTTTTATTGAATTGATTCCCATGTACCTCTGAGCCAAGCTCTCAGGTTGACTGGACGTGTTGCGCAACAAATGTGAGGAGCCCAAGGTTTGTCCTGGTCGCTATCTTAGCTACAACTAAAGTAGACTTCATAGGCTTTCTTAGTAAATGCAGTTACGCTGCGTATTTGAGCTTTGAACGTATACTCGCCAGAAATGTAACAGAATGTAACACAGCTGTTGCGATACTGACGAGACATTTCTGCTGTATTCAATCTTCCTGACGATAATAAATGCTATTGTTAAGTACACTCACTATGCTATTGCCTGAAGAACATATGCATCAATCTATCATCAATGCATTGCACAGCATCTGAATATGTGAGCTGCTTTTATAACATTTAGCCTGACTATGCATGCCCAGACCTAAGACAACATTTGCAGAGCACCTGCACAACAGTCCTTGCCCAGGCATGCTTGGACTGACCAAAGCGGCTTGCTTTGTGCGCAATGTACTACTTAAAATATGACAGGAGATCACAAAATAGGATATATCTAAACAAAAGGATATGTGATAGGAATATTTGACGGTCATTTTTGTGAGCAAAGTCTATAGAATACACCCAAAAGTGTTCAGGAAGCAAAATCTTTATTTTCCAGTGTTATCGAAGAAGAGGGTATAGGCAGCAGGCCAGTATACGAGGATGTGCATGGCCATTCTCAACCTCAGGTGGATAATAAGGAGCCTCTGGTTGAGGCCTAGGATGGTGCAGTTTTATTCAGGAAGCTTGAAGCGCGAGGCATATGTGGGAGCGAGGATACAGCGCACACTTCTTCGTGAAGTGTAAAATAGAGGAGGGGGAGAAGGAGGTGGATGGGGAGATGAGCAGAGAAAGAAGCAAACACAACAAAAACTTTTGATTGTTAATGAAAGTGAGTTCTATTCCTTATGACATTTCATCCAATAAATAGGCTCAGCAATAAAAAAAGAAACGCTGATATTTTTGAAAAATGAATTGTTGAAAATGAACCAATTCCACATCAAAATGAAAACAATACAACCTCTTAAAATTTACTGTGCCAAATACTAAGGTAGAGCCAGAGATATTGACAAAAGCAAAGCGGTGATCCAACTCATTATGAATACACAGCATTATTGTTGAGGGAACTGAAATTAATTTCTCCACGTTGTTCTACTTCACTCTTTGTTTCAGCGCCTGCACTGTTAACAGTAGAAAAAAAATAGATGAGCAGACAATTATTTAGATGGGGAGAAAAAATTTCCGAGGTGCAAAGGGACTTGGGAGTCCTCATGCAGGACATCCTAAAAGTTAGCCTCTAGGACTAGGTGGAGAAGAAGATGAATGCAATGTTGGGCGTTTATTTCCAGAAGATTAGCATATTCTGGACAGGGATGTAATGTTGAGACTCTAAAAAGCACTGGAGAGTCCTCACTTGGGGTACTGTGTACAGTTTTGGGTGCCGTGTTTGAGAAAAGGCGTGCTGGTGTTGGAAAGGGTTCAGAGAAGATTTACTAGAATCTCTCCAGGTTAGCATATGAGGAACGTTTGTCGGCTCTTGGGCTGTACTTTTTGCAGTGCAGGTGAGATTGGAACTAGGGGTCATAAGTTAAGGGTTGGGGGAAAAAGTTTAGAAGTAACATGAGGGGAAACATCTTCACTCAGAGTGGTTGCTGAGTGGAATGACCTTCCGGAAAAGGTGGTTGCAGCAGGGTCAATGTTGTCATTTAAGAGAAGGTTGGATGAGTGCATGGATGCGAGGGGGTTGGAGGAATATGGGCAGGGAGCAGGTAGTTGGAACTCATGGAGTTCTCTTAAATCAGTGTGGACCAGAAGGGCCAAGATGGCCTGTTTCTGTACTCATAGAGGCATTTTGAAAGCTGAGAGGCCTGGACAGAGGAGATATGGCAAGGATGTTTTCCAATGTAGGGGATTCTAGAAAAAGAGGGCAAAACTACAGGATAAAAAGGCATCAATTTAAAACAGAGATGCAGAAAATTTTCTTTAGTCAGAGGGTTGTGAGTCTGTGGAAGTTGTTACCGCAGGGGGCTGTGGAAGCAAGGTCATTTTTAGGTGTATTTAAAGCAGAGATTGACAGGTATTTGATTAGTCGGGTTACATGAAGAAAGCCAGGGAGTGGGGCTGAGTGGGAGGATGGATCAGTACATGATTAGAATGGCAGAGCAGACTTGATGGGCCATTGGGCCTACTTCTGCTCCTACAGAAAAAAGAAACTAGGGCATGACCATATACATAGCCAATAGCTATGTCTTCATATTTTGAAATGAAACAAACTCCACCTTACAGATTTCCACCACCGCTGCACCTCTGGCGTTCAGTGGTAAATAACTCTGTCCAGAGACATACCATGTGCAACATCTGAAATATATCTGGCATTGTACTGGCCATCTGCACTCTCAATTTTGACGAAGAGTTCCTACTTGAAACATCAACGATTCCTTTTCTCTGTGACTCTATAGGTTTTTGGTTCTTTATGTTTGTTTAATTTACACAATCTTTTCCTTGTGGTATTAGGGTATGGGAGGGAAGAGAGAGGGGTGGGCAGGGTAAAAATGTAATATATCAATGTTGAGAAGGATTGTATTGTTATTTTGGATTTGTGTGAGTCTTGGAAAATCAAAAATAAAATATTCAAAATAAAAACAATTCTTTTTCTCCTATTGAGTTCAACCAGCAGGTTACTTTTCCTCCAGATTCCAACATCTGCAGTATCTTGCATCTGGTAGTTTGCCAACACAAATATTAAATCTTCCAAGTGCACAGCTTTCTCCAAGTTATTTATTAGTTGGAAGGCTCACGTGTGCAGCTCTGCCATCTTGGAAATTTGAACAAGATGGCACATTTCAAGCAATTCATGAGATTTTTCCATTTACAGAGCACTCAGCGGCTCAAGAACAGCTTCTTCCCCACTCCCATCAGATTCCTGAATCAACAATGAACCAAAGACACTGCCTTACTTTTTCATATAACCATATAACGATTACAGTTTGGAAACGAGCCATCTCGGCCCCTCTAGTCTGCACCGATTTAAGTGAACTCCACTCGTTCCACCTACCTGCTCCCTGCCCATAACCCTCCAACCCCTTCACATCCATGTACTCATCCAACCTCCTCTTAAATGACAAAATTGACCCTGCTGCAACTACCTCTTCCGAAAGGTCATTCCGCTCAGCCACCACTCTCTGAGTGACTTCTAAAGTTTTGCCCCCTGACCCTTAAACTTATGACCCCTTGTTCCAATCTCTCCTACCCTAAAGGGGAAGAGCCTATTCACATCTACTCTATCTATTCCCCTCATAATTTTATATACCTCTATTAAATCCCCCATCAACCTTCTACTCTCCAATGAATAAAGACCCAGTCTACTCAATCTTTCTCCATATTCTAGATACTCCAATCCAGGCAACATTTTAGCAAATCTTCTCTGCACCCTCTACCTTATTGATATCCTTCCTATAATTTGGAGACCAGAACTGCACTACTTAAAAAAAAATTTATTCCTGTAAGGTGGTTATGATATGAATGACGCTGCCGAATTTCGTGACTTGTTCATGACAATAAATCCTGATTCTGATTCCGATTCTGAACGAACCATGTGAATAAGCAATAAGAACATGAAGAAAAGACAATTTTATCATTCAGAACCTTAAGTTCACTCCACTGATCAATTAGATCATGGCTGCTTCAAATTTAAATCCATTACTCTGCTCTACATCCTTTGGTGACTTCCTTACTATAATCTGCAGAACTCTATGGTATGTAGCATAAGATGTTAATATCCCTTATTGCACTCCTGGACGCTGCCTTGACTCTGTGGGGCAGCCAAGTGAGTGGTGGCATCGTCTGGGTTATCAAGTGGGGCCCCCTCCTTCTCAGCGTTTTGCTGATAGACCCATGACACCTCCGGAGGGTTCAGCAGTGAATCCCGGCATCCCAGGCTCACCCCCTAGATGCCCAAGTGGAATCCTTTCTTCCTCATCCAGAGCCACTGATTACCCTTTTTCCAGTGAAGCACAAAAGTCTGTAGACACTGTAATTGCAACAACAACACAAAAAAGCCTGTGCAACTCAGCAGGTCTCCGAGTGTCCATAGCAGGTAAAGATATATAATCAATGTTTCGGGCCTGAGTCGTTATTAATGGTATGAGTTAAAAACAGGTAAGTCTCTGAATAAGAAGGCTGGGGAGAAGCAAAAAAAGGGCAGGGGGAGGGGCACAGGCCCACGGACAAAAGGTGATAATTGGACAGGGGAGGAAATGTGGAAATGTAAAAATTGATCGAGGGGACGGGAGTGGCTCAGTGAATGTAGAGCTGGTGGAAAAGAAAAAGAGGGGAAGGAAAAAAAGAGGGAGACAGACCTAGAAGAAAGGAGAAATAGGTGAAGGGGAGAGCTAATGGAAACCAGGGAAGTCAAAGTTAATGGCATCCTGTTGGAGGGTGCCCAGAATATGAGACGTTGTTCCTCCATTTTGCGGGTGGTCTCAGTGCCTGCTTTTCGCTCATACCTCGACAAAGGGCTCAGGGCTGAAACGTTGGTCACCCTTTACTTCCTTGGAAGCTGCTTGACCTGCTGTGTTTCTCCAGCGGGTCACCAGTGTCTGCAGACTTTCCTGTTTAATGAAACCATGATTCACCTTTTCTTTAGGTTCTGCAGGCTAAACTAAGTCTGACATTCACAATATTGGTGCACTTGCTGATGCGTACAATAAGCAATATGACTAATACTGCTTGGGTGTTAATAAACAATAGACAGTAGGTGCTGGAGTTGCCCCGTCGAGCCAGCACTGCCATTTTTCATACCATGGCTGGTCATTCACTGTCAGTATCCCCATAACCCTTAACTCCCCTGCCCACAAGAGCCGTATCTAACTCCCTTTTGAAAATATCCAGTGAATCTACCCTCTGCGGCAAAGCATTCCACAGATCCACACTTCTCTGGGTAAAAAAATTCTCCTCATCTCCGTCCTAAAGGGCCTTCCCTGTATTCTGAAACTATGCCCTCTAGTCCTAGTCTCTCCCAACATTGGGAACACGTAATCCGAATTCACCCTGCCTAGCCCCTTGATTATCTTATATACCTCAATCTCATCCTTCTCAACTCCATCGCATATAAGCCCAGTTTTTCTAACCTTTCAGTATATGTCAATCCTGCCATCCTGGGAACTAACCTTGTAAATCTGTGCTGCACTCCCTCTATAGCAAGTATGTCCTTCCTCAAATTTGGGGATAATTGAAGTGAGCAGGGAACATGAGGTTTGTATGTTCTGGTTGGGCTTGATTGTGCCTCATGATGTCCATTCTCACATTCAACATCCTCCTAATTTAACCCCATTTTAAACTGGTATAATTAAATTATGAAAGAAACCATGCCATTCTTTATGCAAACAAAGAATTGGTGGAGGAACTCACAGGTTAGAGGGCATCTATGCAGACCAGTGGTCATCTGCTGTTCTGGGCGTGAACCATTTATCAAGACTAATATAGGAGAGGTAACATTGCAAATATAAAGGGGAAAATAAGTCGGACGATAATGCCCACAAACCTGTGCCCACAAACATGCCAAGCTGGCTGAAGGGGTGCCAGGCATTGGAACCGGGACGCGAGGGGTTGCCAAAGGCGCTGAGGGGTTCCTGACCATGTCGGAGGTTTGGATCTGGAGCTTGGATTGCCAATTGTGTGGCTGTGTAGGCTGCGGACATTCGGCGACTTTTGGGGGGACGGGGGGGACGACTCTCCTTTGCTTCTCTTTCTCTGACTGTAAGAGGCGCTTCAGGCAATTTCTGCCGAAGGCGAATCTGTCCGCCTTGCAGCAGGCAAGAGCAATTTCATGTAATATGACATTCTTATTACAATGACACTAAATTGAACTGTGAATCTTGATTTATTAAAGTGAACGAATGGTAGTAAATTGACAATATCGATTATGATTATTAATATACAGTTCATCATTGACCAGAATGATCGATTTACTGCATTTTAGGTTCAATGAACTATCATGAATGAATGCATGAATATACATCTACGTTATAACAAGAGAACAAATGAAATAAAATAATTAATTCGTCATCATGAAATAAGAAAGAAATTCCCCTTGGTTAAGCAATAGCTTTCAAAGAAATTTTGAGAATTGCAATGGTCTTGTAAACCCAGTCATCCTGGGATTGCAGAATCTGTTATTTCAGAGATTAATTTTAAATGCAAATTTACCTCCTCCACTCCTATAGCACAGGAAGGGGAATCTCCAGATATTGCCCAATCCCACGGAGTAGCCGATTCCAGCCAATATGAACTCAATCTTTCGAGACCAAGTCTCTCGGGTCTGGAGTTTCTTATTACTTTTAACATTTTCAGCACTTGGAGTGGTAGTACTGCTTTCAATATTTGTGTTGCTTGTCATTACGTGGTCAGAGTCTTCAATATTCCTCATACTCATTTTAAAATAACTTTCGAAGCACGAGATGCAAGGTAAAATAAAACAAGTGGGTATATTTCTAAATCAACTCCCATCAATCTTTACCTTTGGTCACTCAGCTGACAAACAGAGCACATGAAGCTTTCAAATCACGCTCTTTAGCAATCGCACTTACAAACAATTAATTATTAATCTAAATTTAAGTTGTTTATTGTCATTTCAGGTTAATCAGTATGAAGTATTTAGCAAGGGAATCACACAAGCAGAATAAGTTGCAATGACCTTCATAAGCATTAAGCAGTTGAGAATTTTGAATTAAAAAGTTGTTATTGGCCAACTCGAGTTTAGAGGACCCTGCAAAACTTTTAAAAATAATTCGGACATATAGCACCAGTAAAACCACAAGGTAGAAGTGCCTTTAAGTTATGTATCACATCAGTTCAGTGTGAATGATAACTTCGCCAATAGAACAAGTTTGACACCAATGATGTTCTTGATTTTTGCCCACATCAGGCAATTGGAATTCTAAGATGTTTGTAGTGAAGCAGAGAAGTTGCACCAAGTTATTTTCGAGTAACTACAATCACTGAAGAAACAAGCTCTATTTACAAAGTTATTCAGTCACCATTGAATTGAATCCTTGATAATATTTAACAAGACGATGATTTGCCAATAGTTGATGACCTCAGAAATCCAGGATGAATCATAAATTGTAAAATAAAACAATATCAAGAACCTAATCAAATAATATAAATATTGAAGATTGTCATCAAAATTTACTATTTAGAACCCTCTGGTAGAAATGGAGATGGGAAAATTTTAAAAGTGTTCAATATATAATTTGCACACCAAGGAACGGACGAGTGTGTCCAGATGAACTACAAATGGTTCTTCTTCAGTTCACAGGTCTAAAATTATGAGGGGATAGATAGAGGGTCGGCTTTTTCTGCTGAGGGTAGGTGAGATACAAACCAGAGGACATGGGTTAAGGGTGAAAGGAGAGAAGTTCAAAGGGAACATGAGGGGGAACTTTTTCACATAGAGAGTGGGGGGTGGGGGAGAAACCAAGCTTCCAGCTGAACTGGTGAATGCCGGCTCAATTTTAACACTTCAGAAGAATTTGAACAGGTACATGGATGGGAGGGACCTGGAGGGCTATGGACTAAGTGCAGGTCAGTGGGATTAGGTAAAAAAATAGTTTTGTACAGACTAGAAGGTCTGAAAGGCCAGTTTCTGTGCTGGAGTGTTCTAAGGATTCACCGTGACATCAAGTGACAGAGCAGGTTAATTGAGATTATTTTCCAATTATTTTCCACTGTTTTGAATTCTCATTTCTTAGCATTTTAACTCATTTAATTATTTATCTCAAATATAACAGTTTTAAAATATTTCTGCAATAACTGATTAATAAAGACACTTCTGCCTTCGCTCGCAGGTAAGCTTGGCCTCTTGTCAAAGGCTGACAGAGGATACTGGGATAAGCTTTCAGTGGGACACTTGACATTGACGGCCCAGTCAACTCGCAGGGGTTGAGATTGAAGCTAGTGAGTGGCTGGGGGGGAGCTATCGACTGTGTCTGGGCAAAAGGCTAAATCGAACTCTATTCAGTACATCAGTTCGTTATTTCTGAATACTGCAGTGAAGGAAAATGAGCAGAGGCCTTTTACTCTTGGTTTCCATCTTAATTAACCTGCTTCTGTCACTTGGCATTGCTGAAAGCATGTGAACTAAAGAGGAACCATTTGTAGTTCATCTGCAATCCTCAGTCTTTTTCTAAATCACGGCTACTATTCATCAGAGCATAAAATTCCTTGGCGTGCATATAAAGGATAACCTATCCTGGATTTAAAACACCTCCTCATTAATCAGGAGCGCCTACACTTCCTAAGGTTCTGTCTGGCTAGATTATTGTGTGGTACAGTTGCTGAGAAGCATTGGGCTGGAAATCTATGCAGATGATCATTAAAGCAGTTGAGAAGAGCACTGAGGTCTCATTTAACGATGATTACTGGGAGCGCAGTCTAAATAGGGCTCAAGGAACCGTAGAAGACCCTTTCCATTCAGTGCAGAGTACCTTTAACCCATCAAGAAGGAGGTACAGGAGCAGCAAAATTAGGACTGCCATGCTGGGGATAGCTTCTTCCTGCAGATTAGTGAACAGTATCCTGTAACCGTGTAATCACCCTAAATCATGTTGGGGGTCACCAATGTAGCGTGTGGTGAGTGAGCGCAGCGCTGAGGCCACAGGCTGTGAGCTCTGGTATCACAATTGCTTTGATTTGCAGACTTTGAGCTTTATTCCATCCCACCCCACAACGTCCCGATGGACGTGACCTTCCGGTCCGGACCGGAAAAGACAGTCGCGACGCCATCCCTGCGCCGACCACGCATGACAAGCCGGGCCGGTTCGCTGCAGCAAGAATGTGCGTGGCCACATGCATAAATTTATTTTTATTATTTATATGATCATTATGTACTGTGTATTATGTGTTCGTGGTCTGGAGAGATGACGTTTCGTCAGGTTGCATATGTACAATCAGATGTTAATAAACTTGAACTGGATCACAATCTGTCCGAATCACATCTGTAATTATATCAGTCTATTCTTGTCCTTGATTAACTTTCTCTTAATATCATTTTACTCTTGTGGTGGGATGATTTTACATCTTCTAAATACAATAGTTGTGTTCTGCATGTATGCAACTGGTGATATATTAAATACTTTTTCTTACAGTACTATTACTGACCAGCTTGATCTATTTTCTCCTTCCACTGTATGAAGTGACATCTGTTCTATTCCCAAGTGTTTTGTTGGCCTCTGCTGGCTCCTGTAAATATCAACTGCTTTCTGTAGGTGCAGGATTCTTGGTTCTTTCATATTCTGGCATAGCTTAATGAACAACAGTTCTGTTTTTCAATGAGGCTGCCTCACAAGAGTGCATTCATAAAGTCATGCTAATGTCTAATCAATCCCTTCTCTTTGAAAGTCAAACTTGATATTAAACATGGAACATTTCTTCAAACTAGTCTATTTAACATCTTCTGTACCCAGTGCTCCTTTACTTCATAATGCATTTTTAAAATTTATTAAATTTTAAAAGAAATTACGTTTTTAAAATGTAGACATACAGCACAGTAACAGGTCCCATGAGTCTGTGCTGACCAATTTACTCCCCATTAACTTACACCCCCGGTACAATTTTGAAAATTGGAAGGAAACCAAATGCTCCCCCCTGCCCCCGAGAAAACCCACTCAGACATGGGGAGTACGTACAAACTCCTTACAGACAGCACTGTATTCTAACCACGGTCTGGTCCCAGTCGCTGGTGCTGTAAAGGCGTTGCACTAACCGCTACGCCAACCATCCCACCTCATATTTTGCACATCAATCCCCCACCTATTTCTGAAGGAGTGGCAATGAACTCCATTTCAGCCTTCAGGTCCATTGTTGCCTGCATATTGGACAGAATTCCGTTTCCCTTTATATTTGCTCCAATTAAGTTTCCTTTTAGTATCAAGTGGTTCTGAAGATCTAAAGTCTCCATCAATCCTGGTTCTCACTCCAAGTAATCTGAACAGCGTCAGTAACATCTCTCTAAAGTCCGAAATAACAGCTCTGGAGTGGGCACACACATTGGCTTTTTGTACCAATCACATCTTTTACCACCAGTAGACTCAAGTTAGCTTTGCACAAACCATAACATTCCCCGCACAATAGGCCCTCATGGAAAAACTGCACTAAATTTAAGCAGTGAACATATCGGAATAAATATTCTTTAATGGTGGAAACATTTTAAACACTTCAAGTCAAGTTTATGGTCATTTGTTGGTACAAGTCTCTCTCTTTGGCTTGGCTTCGCGGACGAAGATTTATGGAGGGGTAATGTCCATGTCAGCTGCAGGCTCGTTTGTAGCTGACAAGTCCGATGCGGGACAGGCAAACACGGTTGCAGCGGTTGCAAGGAAAAATTGGTTGGTTGGGGGTGGGTGTGGGGTTTTTCCTCCTTTGTCTTTCGTCAGTGAGGTGGGCTCTGCGGTCTTCTTCAAAGGAGGCTGCTGCCCGCCGAACTGTGAGGCGCCAAGATGCACGGTTTGAGGCGAGATCAGCCCACTGGCGGTGGTCAATGTGGGAGGCACCAAGAGATTTCTTTAGGCAGTCCTTGTACCTCTTCTTTGGTGCACCTCTGTCTCGGTGGCCAGTGGAGAGCTCGCCATGTAACACGATCTTGGGAAGGCGATGGTCCTCCATTCTGGAGACGTGACCTGCCCAGCGCAGTTGGATCTTCAGCAGCGTGGATTCGATGCTGTCGGCCTCTGCCATCTCGAGTACTTCGATGTTGGTGATGAAGTCACTCCAATGAATGTTAAGGATGGAGTGGAGACAACGCTGGTGGAAGCGTTCTAGGAGCCGTAGGTGATGCCGGTAGAGGACCCATGATTCGGAGCCGAACAGGAGTGTGGGTATGACAACGGCTCTGTATACGCTAATCTTTGTGAGGTTTCTCAGTTGGTTGTTTTTCCAGACTCTTTTATGTAGTCTTCAAAAGGCGCTATTTGCCTTGGCGAGTCTGTTGTCTATCTCGTTGTCGATCCTTGCATCCGATGAAATGGTGCAGCCGAGATAGGTAAACTGGTTGACTGTTTTGAGTTTTGTGTGCCTGATGGAGATGTGGGGGGGGGGGGGGCTGGTGGGGAGGAGTTGGCTGATGGAGGACCTCAGTTTTCTTCAGGCTGACTTCCAACCAAGTACAACCCAATGAAACAGCATTCTCCGGTCCTCAGTGCAAAACACAACCAGTCATAACACACATAGAGACAAGCAATACATATGCAGGACAAGTATTTTATCTATATAAATAAATATTGTTTTGTCCATACAAAAGTCTCAGATGGTTAGATGGCTAGAGTGAGCCAACATCCTTTCTATATAGAGAACGTCTTTTAAACTATCAAGTACCAGGTAAAATACAATGCAGCCAACAATTTTAAGATATTTATATCACCTTCAGAGAATTAAATGAGATCAAAAGTGTGCAAATTAAATATTTCAACTAATTTTTTAATGTTACATTTTAAATACTTTGATTTAGAAAAAAGGTAATGTAATCTTATGTTTATGAAATTATAAATCCTTTATAATTCAGAACATTGAGTATAGGAGCTCGGATGTTATGTTATGTTAAAATTGTATAAGGGATTGGTGAGGCCAAATTTGGAGTATTGTGTACAGTTTTGGTCACCAAAGTATAGGAAAGTGATCAACAATTTGGAGAGAGTTCAGAGAAGATTGACTAGAATGTTGCCAGGGTTACAGGGTCGAAGTTATAGGGAAAGGTTAAATAAGTTAGGTCTTTATTCTTTGGAGCAAAGAAGGTTGAAAGGGGATTTGATTGAGGTATTTAAAATTATTAGGGGTATAGATAGAGTTGTCGTGGAGAGGCTTTTTCCTTTAAGGGAGAGGTACAAACAAGAGGACATGAGCTGAGTGTTAGGGAGCAAAGGTTTAGAGGAAACTTCGGGGTGGGGGGTGACTTCTTCACTCAGAGAGTGGTGGGTGTGTGGAACAAGCTTCCAGACGAAGTGGTGGAGGCATGCTCGATATTAGTATTTAAGGAGACTTTGGATATGTATATGGATGGGAAAGGAATGGAGGGTTACAAGTTGAGTGTAAGTCAGTGGGGTTAGGTGGGAGAAAGTCTTCGCCAAGTTGGCCCGTTTTTATGCTGTATTCGTTATGTAAAAAAAATTGAACTTACTTTCTAACATTCATCATATCAATCTTACAAAGACATGGTGAACATGAGGATCAGAGTTTTGTGCCAAAGAAAGCCATTATGAGGCTGAAATCTATAATAAAACAGGAAGAGACATTACCCAAACCTTAGGATTACCAAAATCAACAGTTTGGAACATCATTAAGAAGAAAGAGCTCAGTAATCGCAAAGGGACTGGTAGGCCAAGGAAGACGTCCACTGCCAATGCCAGAAGAATTCTCATTGTCGGGGAAAATCTCTTTTCCAGAATAACTCAGGTGGAGACTTCAGAGTTTGCTTTGAGAGCTTTATTTTGTGATATCATGGAGAGACTGTCCTGATCTACACCAGGATAGAACTCTGCATTCTGTAGGCAGACAGCATATTTTTATACAGGAGAACACACAAATCTTATCTTCCTTCTGCACACAAAGCACATTCCTAAGTACACTGGGCCCTAGGTCATGGGCATGGTTCTGCAACCAGCAGAAACTGGCTGGTTTCTTAGTTTACAAAGAAGTCCACACTTGCAACATTTCAACTGCATAAACAATAAGATAATTTTTTTCCTCTACACTCATCCCCAAAAATCCCCAAGCGTCTGTCCAACAGATCAGAAACACTCTTCAGGAGGCAGGTGTGGATGTGTCCATGACTACTGTCTGCAGATGTCTTTATGGAGAGAAATACAGAGGCAAACACTGCAAGGTGCAAACGACTAGTTAGCCACAAAAATAGGATGACTAGATTACAGTTTGCCAGAAATATTTAAAAGAGGATACAGAATTCTGGAAAAATGTGTTGTGGACAGATGAGACCAAAATTAACCTGTATCAGAGTGATGGCAAGAGCAAGGTGAAGTACGAAACCTGACTAATATTTTTGTGCTCTGAAATGAGAGTAATTTCCACATCGTCAAACAAAAATGCACACAAATAAGCTTAAATAAAATCTGGAATGTGCACGTTAATCACATCTGAATTGTTTGATTACAAATTTTAAACTGTGATGCACAGGGGCAAATAAAGAGAAAACGTGTATTTGTTACAAACATGATAGAGGGCCCTGTATGAAAAAGGCACAAATTCACATGAATGTTTAGTTGCTTTTTTTATATTTAATTGAGCAAATATTCTCACAGAGACCAGAAAATTACATTAAAAAGATTGCATTCTCAAATAGATCATTCTTCTGAAATGCTAGTAAAGTTTAAAATTAATGAAAAAAATAAAATGGCCACAATCTCCAGCACTTAATCTATTTCTGCCATATAGAAAACCAGTTCTGCAATGAAGCGAATATTTCAATTGATGCCAATTGATTGCATTATAAAGAACATCAAATAACACAAGAAAAATTCACGAGACAATAATTTGTTCAAATATCACTGTTTGAAAATTTTTATAGGTAGACTGAAATAGAGAAGTCAGTGGTTGTGAGAAGCAATAGCCGCTTTCAGGTGGAATCGTGGGAGAATGCGGCTCTGGAGCTGGCTGCGGATGTCTGCTAAGGGACGTTCAGGTGGCAGCGCTGAAGTCCCACGCCAGCCGCCCCAGCCCCAGCCTAGTCCCGCGCTGGCTGCTCCAGCCCTGTAGTCCCGCGCCGGGGTGCTGTCAGACAGCGGGGAATTGGGTCACCAGCTGACTGTCATCAGCCTGCTTTGCCTTGCTGCTTTCAGATGCCTGGGGGGAGCGCTCAGAAGTGGAGAATAGACCTCTCTGAGGTGGGTTGAGTAAGTGCTCCTCGGGGCCGGGTTCTCCGCTTTCAGGTGGCCTCTCGACAGCTGCATTCGGGTATTTTAGGCTGCTTTACATTCGGGTATTCTGGCCACCTGAAAGCGGCTAATGAAAGATGCTTTCAAATTCTCCACATGGTGAGAAGAAATGTATATTACCAATCAGCTAATGTGAAAAGGATTCACATTTATCTGCATGCATTACACAGAGCAAGATGAAAAACCTATTACACAAGAAAGAGAAAAACAGAAAGTTGAAATTAATTAACCATTTGTCATTGACCGATTATTTTATTGTTATAAATTTTACAGCATGGAACACGGGACCACCCTTTGACCATATGCATTTCCTTTTACTGTATCAACACATGATACAATTAATCCTGGGCTGGCGATTTTAATCAATCAAGGCCAAGTGGATGTGAAGACGATTTGGTGGACCTTAATTAGTTTTCATATAATGCTTCAGATTTAGTGTCAGATTGTAAAAAAAAGTGTTGTAAAGAACAAAGAGATGATGAGAACAGAGGAAGATAAAGGCAGTTCAATCTGAATGAGCATTAGCCTGAAGCTTTTTTTCCCCCCAAATTATTAAACCTATAAATTCCGGAGGGAGGTGAAATGGAGAAAACAAGGAACTGGAGAGGTACAGATAAACTCTCATACAGCAATGTGTACAGGGAGCCAATTAAGAATAACAGATGTCCTGCATCCAACATAAATTCCAATCTGTCTTTCTCTCTCTCTAAGGACAGCTGCTCGAGGGTCACATTATGATACATGTATTAAAAACATGTTCCCATAACTAACCGGACTGGCAGTGAGTTCAGAGAAGTACAAAAAGATCAATTTGTTTACTTTGGGTAGAATGAAGCTGCTCCCTTCCTCCTTTCATGATACATTTTACTGGCGTGAGAATGCATGACCCTCCTCCACTCTGACCCACACCCTCCCTTTATGACCCTCCACACTTTCCCACTACCAACTACGGGTGAGTGCCTTTGGGGCCACATGCCAATCTAAATGAGTGATGTGCCATCTCTATTTAGAATTAGCGCCAGAGGATATTTCCCAGACACAAACACCCAGACTTGCTACGGAGCAGGAGTGCAGAATGAAGAAAGCAAAGACATTGAGAAAGCAATTCGCTTCAAGCCAGGCTACATGAGACAGAGGTCAGAGATCAAATGTTTTTGATTTATTAAAGTAACCAATGGATATAGAATCAGTGATGAAATGTTGGGTCGAGGTAAAGTGGTACACAAGGGACCAAATGATCAATCTTATGTTCATCCGAGAAGGATACTTTATTAGTATTTTTTTTCCCCCACTCAGGCCAAACTCTTCTGACCAACATTAAACCAACATTAGGGTAAGCGCAACGCCTTTACACCACCAGCGATTGGGGACAGGGGTTTCGAATCCCGTGCTGTCTGTAAGGAGTTTGTACTTTCTCCCTGTGACTGCGTGGGCTTTCCCCGGGGCCTCCAGTTTCCCTGCACTGTTCAAAACATCCCAGGGGACAGAAGGTGTAAATCACAAAATTCTGTGGACACCAAGGTTGAAGTAAAAACACAAAACACTGGAGAAGAAGCTCGGCAGGTCAAACAAGAGTCCTTTATGTGGCGAAGGCAAAGATACAGAACCAATGTTTCGGGCTTGAGTCTTTCATAAAAGTATGAGAAAATTCTGGCAAGCATCCGAACAAAAAAAGGGGGGTGGCAAGGCAGGAGATGATAGGTGGAGAAAGGAGGGAGGGGGATGTGTGGGCGCAGAATGAAGAAAGCAAAGACATTGAGAAAGCAATTCGCTTCAAGCCAGGCTACATGAGACAGAAGTCAGAGATCAAATGTTTTTGATATATTAAAGGAATCAATGGATATAGAATCAGTGATGAAATGTTGAGTTGAGGTAAAGTGGTACACAAGGGACCAAATGATCAAACTTATGTTCATCTGAGAAGGATACTTTATTAGTATTTTTTTTCCCCCACTCAGGCCAAGGACAGTGTAGTGGGAAGGACAGTGTAGTGATAGAGTGCTAGCACCAGGAGGAGTTGGAGGTAGAGTGAGTAGCGTCTGGGAATGCTATCGCGAACAGGGGGAGGTGCTGAGCGAAGTGATCTCCAAGTCCACAGCCGGTCTCTCTGATGTAGAGAATGCGGAGGCTGGTGGGGTGATAGGTGAGGATGAGGGGGGGATTCTATGTTTGTTGCATCTGGGGGCAGAGGGGGCCAGGGCAGATGATCGGGAAATAGAGGAGATGCGGGTGAGGGCTGAGTTGATGGTACTAGAGGGAAGCCACGTTTGTGGTTTGTTGAAAATCTCATCTTGGAACAGATCCGGCAGAGATGGAGAAATTGAGAGAAGGGGATGGAATCCTTGCAGGGGGCAGGGTGAGAGGAAGGGTCATCCAGATAGTCATTGGAGTCGGAGGGTTTGTAGTATATGCCCGTGGAAAGCTTATCTCCGAAGATGGAGACAGAGAGATCCAGGAAGGGGAGAATGTTATTGGTGATGAACCAGGTGAGCTTGAATCATTCTTGCGAAGTGGATGAAGCTGACAGCTCCTCACGGGTGCATGAGGCAGCCCCGATGTCATCGTCCTCTGGTATATAGAAGCATCAAAAATAGAATCCCCCTTATCTTCACCTACCACCCCACCAGCCTCCACATCCAACACATTATTCACCGGAATTTCTGGCACTTATTGCAGGATCCCACCACCAGACACATTTTTCCCTCTCCTCCACTCTCGGCCTTCTGCAGGGTCTGCTCCCTCCACAATTCCCTCATGCGCTCATCCCTCCCCACCTATCATGGCCCCCCCGGAACATTCCCATGGCTGCAGAGGTGCAACACTTGCACCGACACCTCCCCCCTCATCACAGTCCAGGGCCCCAAACAGGCCTTTCACATAAAGCCACACTTCACTTGTACATCCAGAGGACTTATTTACTGCATCAGGTGCTCCCTTTGTGGCATTTTCTACGTCAGAAAGACCAGTCGCAGACTGGGAGATCGCTTCGCTCAGCACCTCTACTCCGTTAACAACCACAGCGACCATTTCAATTGTGGGTCACACTCAAACGCTTACATGTCTGTCCATGGCCTTATGTACTGTCCCACCCTGGCTTGGAGGAACAACACCTTGTTTTCCGTCTGAGCACCCTCTCGCCACAGGGCATGAACATTGAGTTTACTGTTTTCCATTAAAACTACTTGCCTCTTCTTTCCCCTCCCCCCGTTCTTCCAGTTCTTTCACCCACCCAGTCATCCCTCCTCCCCCTCTGCTGTCCCCTCCCTCCTTTCTCCTCCTGTCATCTCCTGCCTTGCTAACCCTCCTTCCCCTCTCCCCTTTTGTTTGGATGATACCTGCCAGCATTTCCTCAGACTGTGGTGAAGGGCTCAAGCCCGAAACGTTAGTTATGTATCTTTACCTTTGCTACAGGACACTGTTTGACCTTCCGGGGGTTGTAGGTCAATTGATATAAATTGGGTGGCATGGACTTGTGAGCTGAAATGGTCTGTTACCCTGCTGCATGCCTAAATTTAAAAAAAATGAACTCCCTAACAATGTACCGATACAAATGCCACCATTACAACTTCTCGTGTATGTGAACATCTGAAATGACTGATCATTCTATAAAAATAGAAATGATCCTATATGATCCTAATTATCCTATATCTTTGAACTTTAAAGCAAAGAGTTAGGCCATACGACTCTGAGAGTTCAGGCTTCTCCCCAAAAAACCCTGCAAATTTCTGCCACTTGTCTGTTCAGAATTTTGCAGGTTAGAACTTGCGTGCTCTCCCACACACCTTTCTGCCTCCACCATCCTCTCAGGTGCTGAATTCCAGGATCTCAGTCTGGGTGATTGCATTTTTTTTCTCCCTTAACCCCCTATAATTCACTCTGCCCAGTTGACCTCACCATGAAGGGATTTGCATCTTCTTGGTCATCTCATCTAAGCTTTTCATAATTTTACGCAGTACATTTAAATTTCCTTCAAGCCTTCTTCATTCCAAATAACACTCAACTCCAGCTGAGCTCGCCCCTCCTCAGAGCTCTGATTTCTCAACCTGCCAACATCCCAGTGATTCCCCTCTGCAGACCTGTGCTCTGACCAGCAGTACTATGTACACTATTCCAGCCCTGACCTAACTAATGTTTTCAAGAGCTCCTTGCGAGACCTCCTTGTTCTTGCGACAGGCAAGAATACTAATATATTGGCTGTGACTTCTTAACATGCTGCTTTAGGGATGTGTCAACATGCACAACAAGGTCCTTCTTGTCCTAACACATTATCTGGTGTTGCCTAGCCTTGTTTGCTCCAAATCAAATGCCATTTGTCAATTATACACAGGTAGCTATTTATAAAAATCTTCTGCAAACTTCTTAAGTATGTAAGCTAAATCATTAATATTTGCTATGAGAAACAAGGAACTGAGTACTTCATAGCCCAGCCGCAAACCCTTTGCGTCACGCCACAGCACAAGATTTGGGTTTAACATTCTACTTTTACACTGAATCCCTTGGGCATTTGTATCGTTGACCTGTCATGTGGGAACATTCAAAATCTTTGATGAAATTGGCTTAGAATGTATCAGATACATTATCCTCATTCATTCCATTAAATCCGTCATTCTCAACAAGGGCCCTACGACCCCACTGGGGGACCACAGCACTTCTGAGCAAAATGCTTGTATTCTTTTCACTTCAAGTAACTTAAATATTTTTTATTTTCTATGTAATCCAGTGGTTCTCAACCTTTTTCTTTCCACTCACTTTAAATATTCCCTTATGCCATAGGTGCTCTGTGATTAGTAAGGGATTGCTTAAGGTTTTTGTGAATGGGAAGAAAAGGTTTGAAAACCACTGTTTTAGTCATCCCTAATTGACTCGTTATGTGCACGGTTTCATCGCTCCAAAGGAAATGGGCCAATGACAATTTTTCTCAAGCAAAATATTTCAGTAACAATTGAGTCTCGAGCAGTGGTTCTCAACCTTCCCTTCCCACTCACATCCCACCTTAAGCAATCCCTTACTAATCCTTGGCACAGGGATGACTTAAAGTGGTATGTGAGTGGAAAGAAAAAGGTTGAGAACCACTAATGTAGTTGGTAAGAGAGAAGCATGGAATAACCAGAACTTGACTGCTTCACAGGGAATAGGGAGCAGAGTCTTAGTGAGGCCATACCTGGAAAAAAGGTTGAGAATGGCTGATCTAAATGTTCAACCATTAGTCAGATATGAACTTCTCTTAACAAATCCATGCTGACTGCTCTTGATTAAGATGTGTCATATTAGCTGCTGACCAATACTGTTGAATAGAATTTCTGCCATAAACATTCTGGTCTGCAATTACATAGTTTATAAGTTTGCCTTCTTTTAGTGGGTGGCCACATGCAGAAAAAATATAAAGAGTCATGGGTCAAACAATATCAAGCCCGGCAGTTTTCAACCAGTGACATTGCAAAAAAATATGGTGTTTTTAGACCAAAAATTCATTTTCTATTAAAATAATTATGCAACATCACTGAACAGTTTAACTGCATTGCAGTCATTTATTGATACGTTCACATATTACAGTTGGTATTTCTCTATTGGCTGCAGATTAATTTATATTAATACAATAAAACTCCTTAAAACGTTCAAAAAGCAGTGCAAAATAAAAAGCTGGATGCAAAATAAGAACAGGAGAAAAGATCAAGAAAGAGACAAGACCGTCTCCAACATTGCTCCACAACTCGCAGTGAATACAGTTCATGGTCCAAGTGTCCACCTTAATTATTATGATGCAATAGGTGAATCTGTAGATAGGCAATTAAAGATAACCTATTAAAGTTAACAGATTCCTTGCAAATCAAACAAACACACTTGCTCTTCCTTTCTGTGGAAGAAGTATTAATTTTCCCACTGTCTGAAATTTTCTGCACTCCCTTGTTATTTTTAGTCTTTTCAGTTCCGCTACGTTTAATTAACTTTTTTTTAACTGAGGTGAACGTTTTCATCGATGAGGAACGTTCCAACAGTCGGTCGGTCTTGTTCAAAATGGCACCGACATCTAGTGCTGAAACTAAGAAGTGCAAGGCACATACAGTCAGAGACTATGTTCTAATGGACCACATTCCCTTTTATTTTTAGAATTCATTCTGGGCCACTTAAAAGTGGGCAACCGACTGCAGTCGGCTCGGCGGCCATAGATTAGCCACCCATTTTAAACAATGACAGCTCTTGAGTATCTTTTATGCCTCCAGCATTAGATTTGTAGCTAGAATGGATTAGGAATTATAGCTGGACCTTTTGCTATTTCTTCCCTTCCAACTCTTAACCCAAGATACATTTTATCTGGAGTTGGCAGTTTATCTAGTTTTCTATAAACCCTTTAATGTTTCCATTGACTGTTCATTTATAAGAGTCGATGTTTTATCTTTTCCCTATAAACTATATTTACTCTCCTCATTTGTGATCTCAGATGCATAATATCCATTGAAAATTAGTGCACCTCTTACATCTCCATGCATGGGGGTCTGAATTCATCTCCGGTGTGCCCAACCCCTGCTTTTGTTACCTTTTCATGATCATCAATTTTACACCAACACTTACGTCTCCTCAATTTTCTTACATCTGCTTCCTTTATCCTTTCAATTTCCATATTCATCTCCTATTTCTGCAACATAAAGCTCTTACATGAGTGTCTCTTTTCGGCCTAATCCTATTCTACAAAATCCTTAACATCTAGATTTAGTTTCCTTCTTAAAGCATTTTAGCCTTGTGATCCCATTCGGGTTCTTTTAATCTCACCCATGTTCTGTTCACTCTTTCACCATCTCTGTTACAGGGCCTCTGACTGACATTAATTCCATTTTTTTCTCGACAGAGATGCTGCCCTAATCGTCCACGCATTTGAAAGAGATTTTGTTGATATTTCTCTGAACAAAAATTAAACAATTAAAAACAGGTCAAGCCTTTTTCTGTACTCTTTTGTCTTTTCAATGTGTCTTGGATTATAATATGAAAAGTGTCTATTAAACAATTCTGGAAATACACATTCAATTAACATGAATCCTTGATGCTTGGTGCAATTTTGATAATCTTTTATAAATATACCAGTTGAACTTTACACTCTGGTCTACGTTCTTCTGAGATGTGTGATGCAATATTTGAAAACAAAGTGCAATTATCACTGTTCAAAATACTGTTATCTTCTTATCCTGCACAGTCATATGGAAAGCAAAGAGAAAGTTTAGCTGTATTTTATATTAATTAGACAAGGTAAATCATATTAACTCTGAGAAATGATGTGCACTTTTTAAAAAAAAATATCTTGCTTTGTGATGAAAGAAGATTTATTGTTCCAAACAAGGGTAAGTTGAGATGCTTTTTACTGAATACAGTCCAGAAACCATGTGTCACAGAAAGTAGACAGAGTTAAAAGGAACCTTTGGCATAATTCCTCTGTAAGGAAGTTTGGATGGTTATCAACCATGCAAAAGAATAAAGTAGATAATATTTATTATATAACAATAACCTGCAGTGCAAAGTTCATTTACAGGAAACATGTTGATTAACGGCCAAATCGTTCAAAGGCATAAGGAAGTCAAAACTTCATGCAGAGTGTAATCTTGCTAGTCATACTTGAAACATATTGTTGGTCTTAATATCCACAATGTAGTTTCAAACTGGAATGTTTGCTGCTCATTGCTTTGCAAGTTAATACAATAATTGCAGCCAAATAAGCTCCATGCACATTAATTGAAATCCATACAAAATTCAGATTCATATAAAGCGTACAAGAATTCATTTTCAAACTGAGTTCTGCACATTCCACGTGGTTTTATAATTAAGTAGATCGTTTAAAAAAAGTCCAAATATTTGATACACAAGGTTTTGCGATGTGATTTCTAAATGAGCCAACCACCCTCGAAATTCACATTCTTTAAGATTTTAACTTGTACACATTTAGTCAGCTTCAAATACTGAGCAGTATGTACCATAGCACTTTAATTAAATAGCCATACATATTAATTACAAAGAGTGTAACACTTATCGATGCTGCATAAACACAATGAAGTAACAGAAAACTCCATAAATTAAAGTCAATGCATGTGATTACAGTCTTTCTGACCAAAAATTTGACATGTCCTTTTCATTCAAATACAGTATGTAGATGTGGGGGAAATTGCTCCAGTCTTATATTCAATTAACATCAGAAAACAACTGGACCCAGAAAAGCTGCCGTAAAATTAATGTATTTTATTTTGAAGGAGACTCTGATGTCTGATTGGTTGCTACTGTGAATTACTTTTAAATTTGATGCATCACTTTACCATCAAAAATGTTTTTGGTACTGTAGCATAATCAATGACCACTCGCGTTCCCTACTGGTACTGGCACTTCTTTAGGGTGAAAGAAATAGTAGCAATTGAAACTGGTTCATTGCCATGTGGCAAACCATCTCAAAGGCAAATCAGGTGCATATGTTAGTTTAGGTGGTAATTGTGGTCAAATATAAAACAATGGTTATAAGAACAAAATGAAAACAGCTATGAGTTTTCTCGAGAATGTTACCCTGGGAGACGCAAATGGTTAGACTGAGAAAGTGCAAAGAAGTGAGGACGTATAAAAGCCTCTGGCTCGATGAATGCCTTTGGCCTGTCTCAATAGGCAATTCATCACTAACGATTTTCCAAGGTTTAAGGGACAAAGGATGAGAAATTTCCAAAAATTCCAAGGGGGTTACAAAACCAGAAGTGAAGGTACTGAAGGGGAGCTGATACTTGGTGCAGAACTGTGCCAGTCTGTGGAATCACTGCAACGTGATGGCAGAGATAAATTTCAGCCCTACCATGCATATGTTCTTTCAAAGAGCAAAATAGTTCTGCACTGGCTTGTTAATCATTCAAATTGTACAGGGATGGATTGTCATCTTGTCGCCCGGATGGAAAATTGGCATCTGCATTCATATTCACCCTTTCAACAACCAAAAAAAGACACAATTTTCCTTCCATTTCTAGATCTAGTTGAGGCGCTGGTTGAAACCCATCAGTTTTCACACAGTCTTTCTGAGGTGGAAACGTCAGAGACACTGGAGAGTGTGGGTAGAATCTTGTTAGGCCCAGGCAATCTGGTTCATCCTGGCATTTCTTCTTTCATTAAAATCTAGCAGATGCAGGACTCAATCAGAAGGCTGCACCCAATGAAGAAACAACGTACTTACTCAGGCATTCACATAATTTACATGGCTTCAGTACACATTTCTGGAAATTGAAAACACAGACCAATCTGCAAGCATCTGCATTAATATCTGATAGGTGTGATTAGCCATCAGCGTTTAGTTTACTTCAATCACCATGTTTGGTTCATTTCATATTTACCTGTTTTGTAACTACTAACGAATTTATTTCAAGGCATTAATTCAGCACATCTAAAATTGGAACTTGTTACTAGGGTGCAATATTGTCAGTGATCACCAGCTTCCAAACGTTGAATGTTTGGAATTATGGTAAGTGAATGTAATAAAACACGTCAGTTCAGAAAATCAATGTGATGAGCCTGGTGTTGGACGTACAGTCGGACTAAAGTCTCCACATAATTTTTGTATTTTCACTTAAAATGTCAGTGATATTTTCGGTAGAAAATTAGTTCTGGTTTAGAAGGCTGGACAGAGCAAAGTTTTCTGCAGGGTAAATTATGATGCATGAGATATTGTCTACACTACGCCAGACATGGGGGTGATGCTTCTGGCTTAGAAATAGGACAGGTCAGTGATTACATAAAGACACATCTTAGAAAGAGATTATTTTCCTTTCAAGCCTGTGGTGACTTTTCAAATGGGTAGTTAATTAGTTCATCTCCACCACCATATCCTGTGAATATAAACTCAATTATTTTTCAGGCAATTAACCATTTTGGTAACATTTTCACTTTCTCATATTCAACTTTCCAGTGGAACATAATTAATTGAGATTTAAACCAGATGGAAGATTGATCGAGTTGACCTATGAATAGAGAAATGCTTCATTAAGATCCGAATAAATATTCACCTCCTTGTGGTCCATTAAAGAGTGAGTTTTTCCTCCATGCTTTTCCAATTCCAGTATTGAAAAGAAGACAATTTGTACATGAACGATGCTACATTTGTTTTGTGTGTACTATCGCAAAGCTTTGTTTCAGGCTTGTGAAATTTTTTTCTGAATATTGGCAAGGTTTGTTTGTTTTCATCACATGAATTACAACTTATGGAAAATTGGCCACTTTCATGACCACCTTTCTTCAGTACTTTATCAAAAGTACTACATTACTCCAAAATATTACTAGATTTAAGACAGGATCCGTTCCTTTGTGCAACTTTTTTTTGAGAACTAGTTCGTCTGTCTGTAGTAGAGAGGAAAGTTATATTTAAGTACTCTAGATATTTTTCTTTAGTCCTAATAAAATTTAAATACTTCAAAAACAGTAAATAATTTGCTTGGCCTGGGTTGCTACAAGTATCAGTCATCAAAAGCAGGTAACTCCTGGTGCTAAACCAATTATAAAAAGTCATCCATAGGGACTCCTCTGAAATTTATCCCACGTGCTCAGATACACAAATGCATGTAAACATGTACATAAGCCAAGATGTAAGCTACAAGATTACCAGGCAAAGTTAGGTATCTGTGAAGAGGCCTAGAGAGACTTGGTTCTGAAAAAGAAAAGTGCAAAAGGTCTAACCCTTCTGTGGTAGTTACTGTCCTTCAGAACCTTATTTCTCCTGCATCAACTTGCAGAGCAGGATTTGATGGACACCCGGCATCAATCACTGAGAATGGACCCTGGGAGTTCATTGGTCAAAGTGTGCCAGCGCTCAATTTTCTTGTCTTTGCTCTTCAAACAGTCAAACCAGTGCTTTAAACGTTCTCCTTTTGCATTAATTCCAAGTGTCACCCCACCTAAACAGAAAATGTATAAGGGTAATGATCTATTTTGATATTATAGAAGATGAACATCTTAAAGATAATGCTAAGTGGCTGAAAAATAAGAGTAAATCTTTATTTTCCTTGCATTCTGATACTCTGTAATCGTGCTTTTTGCATGATAATGTGAAACTGCAATTCAAATTTTTTAAATTAGACATACAGCAACGGTAATAGGTCCTTCCAGCCCACAATCCAATGCTGCCCAATGACACCCAATTGACCTACAACCGCTGTACTTTTTTTTATGCTGACGCTCACCGAAATTTTTTCATTCTTTGATGAAGGGCTCAAGACAGAAATGTCAGTTCTGTATCTCTCACTTTGCCTTATAAAGGACACTGACCTGCTGAGTTTCACCAGCGTTTTGCGTTGTTACTTCAACCATGGTATCCACAGAATTTTGTGTTTTACTTACAATCCCCGGTATGCTTTGAAGGGTGGAAGGAAACCGGGGCATCTGGAGACACAGAGAGAACGTACAAACTCTTTACAGACAACGCCAGATTCGAACCTGGGGTGCCGGTGCTGTTAGCGTTGCGCTAACTGCTATGCTAACCGATAATTGTTAGAAAGTATCAGATTAAATATTGCATATGAATATGCGATATCTTAAAATTTCATGGATGGATTTTATCACCAGCATTCAGTAAGATGACCAGGTATGTTACTGAACCAGGCACACAAGAAAGTCGGCCAGTGCTGGGGTCTACTGCAGTTCACAGAAGTGCTGGAGAAACTCAGCAGGTCTCGCAGGAGCCATTGAACGCAAAAGGCAGCTGACACATCGGGCATGAGCAGTGCTGAAAATCAGGTAGACGTCTGAATAAAAAGGTGGGGGGAGGGTAAATTGTATGTTTTAATTTAATAATAAATAATAAATTCACATACCAATGAAATCGTTTGATTTTCCAATGTCATAATCCCAAACGGTCACTTCCAGAGTTTTCTTAGCTAAATCTGCTTGTTTGATCTCATAGAAAAATTCCTAAATTAAAAAAAAATGCATTGATAATCAGCATGCCTGCTACTTAACCAGACAAATGGTGGGCTATTGCCGTCCGGGTAACAATTCAAGGTTACGACTCACCCAGAACCATCAACTTTCATTCAGATAGGAATGCAGATCCTACAAAAGGCAGGAAATCCTTTTCGATTTTTAGTTAGCAAGAGAAGAATTTTAATGTCTAACTCTCAAGTCTTCTGTCAACTTGATTAAAATATTCATAACTCTTTAACATTGCTTGAGTTTAAGCTTCCATAAAGCACAATATGTTTTTCCTCATTGATTTGTTGAAAGATGGAAACATCTTAATTGCCTGATTATCATTTCTGAAAATTAATGTTAAACTCTTTTTTTGAAGGTTGCTAAGCATAATTAATGTACATTTAAGTTCTCAAAGAAGGGAAACCAATTATAGGAACTTGAGATGAAAGAGCACATTGTGCTTTTGACTTCGCAGCTTCCTACGGTGCGATTCTGCTTTACAAGTACAACAACTGATCCTTTTCTACATAACTCAATTAAATTATGCAAATTTATTTACCATGCAGAAATGTGGAGTATCTGTAAGTTTTTATACCCCGTGATGTATCTTTTATTGTAATAAATAAACTTAGGTTCTTTTAAAACAACTATACTTTATTAGCTATAGAACTCATGACTGTGTGGAGGCATCCATCTTGAACCCCCAGGCTTCCACAAACTAATCTCCGACTCCCTCTAGTGTTTAGGAGGAACACTAGCACTCTTATCATTTTTATTACCCTTTTCCTTGAGATGTTTAATTTAATAACATGACATGCTAATATAGCATTCATTTCTATTTAAAGTTCCACACAAATGTAAATACAAACATTGGCAGTGCAAACTTTTTAAGGTGCATTTCTTTTTCTTTTAGAGATTCAGCCTGTCAGGAGCCTTGATAACACGTGTGTCTTAACACAGGTGCTTGTGTCGGCTGGTCCACTACTGTTGTGTTTCCTCTGTTGCTCTGCATTTGTCTGTTCCTGCAGCATCTCAACAGGCTCTTTCGATTCCTCCTCAGTATTTGATCATCCACTGTTCTGACAGTGTAGGGTCTTGGATTTACTTTCTCCTGAACACTAGCCTTTTTGTCCCAAGTGTGGGAACCTCTGAGTCCCACTGTGTCCTGATGTGCCAGTGGCCCTAAGCTTCTCACTGACTTGTCATAGTTTTCTTTTTGTCTCCATTTGCAGACATATTTGTTTTCGTTTGAAATCTTTGACCTCTCTGTTCTTGTTCGTGTCTGCAGAATAGGGAAGTGTGGTGAGTAGTCTACGTCCCATCAGAAGCTCTGCGGGTGACATGCCATGATCAAGTGGTGAAGCTCTGTAACTCAATAGAGCTAGATACGGATCTGAGCCACTGTCTTGTACTTTCTTGAGTAACTGTTTAACTATGTGAATTCCTTTTTCTGCTCTGCTGTTTGACTTTGGATGCAGAGGACTTGAAGTCACATGTCAGAAATCATCCTCTTCTGCAAAGTTCTGGAATTCTCCACAGCTGTAGCATGGTCCATTGTCACTGTAGACAATTTGAGGAATTCCATGTCTTGCACAGATCGATTTCATATATTTCATCACACAAGCAGCAGACATGTTAGGAAGCAGCGCAATCTTCAGATAGCTCAATAGATAATCAATAACCAGCAGGTAATTATATTCTCTCTATGCTACCATTAGATATGCATTTAAAATAAGAAACATTAATACCTCATTGAATTCTGGATTAAGGGTTTTCTTTTTGACAGCTGTCTTATGCTTTGATTTCTTGTCAGCATCTGGCTTCAAATATCTGAAAGAAACACATTTTGAAAATTTAAGTCGAAGGTAAAATCTTGACAAGTCCCATGGTATTTTTTCAAAGGAGAAGGAATTTCAGTCCTTATTGGGCAACATTTATCCCTCAACTGTTACTTCTAAAAGAATCCTATTCAAATTCACATTCTACACCTCCCTCTCTCCCACTCTTTGTCTAGTTCACATTTAACTATTTATGGTTTCCCATTTCTGAAAGGCCACATGTTCATGTTGGAGATTTAAGGAATCGGATTTTTGTCCAAAGACTGGATCTCAGAGTGCACATTCTTCAACACTGTGCCATTCAATTTTAATGGAAAATCATTTGCAAAGGCAGTCTGTTGACGAACTGGAAACACCAAAAAAACCATGACTTTCCATCCAGTTCCTCCATCTGCATGGTGCACCAAGACTGTAGTATTAAATGACATATAATGCTCGCCAGGACAGCACTTGTGATGCCTGCTTTACTTCTATTGAAAGAGGCCATAAATTCCTTTGCTTGGATTGAATCTTTATAATATATTCATGTGTTACAGTGATGTCCGTTCCTTCCCCCTCTACTGCTCCAACCCTCCCAGCTCTCAATCCTCACTCGATCACTTCACCAGGCATCATTATGCAGTCCAACAACAGCCTATAACGCTCCCCCCCGACCCCATCAACTAATTAACTGAGACTGAACTCATCCCTGAGCAACTTTTCAACCTACACCTTCATCTTAGACACTTCACTCATCTCCTGGGCAGACCACCTCCCTCAGGTGCCTCACCTCCCTTCCAGATAGCCGTGTGCTGGTCTGGAGAATGTCTACTTTTTCTAAAAGGATATTTCAGTTGATTGGCTAGTGTCATATCTTCACATCTTTCTCAGAAGCTGGATACGCCAGACAACTCACCTCCAACATGGTTGGTGTTGTGATTAGCGCAACGCCTTTACAGTGCCAGCGTTCGGGATCTGGGTTCGAATCCTGCGCTGATGGTAAGGAGTTTGTATGTTCTCCCCGTGTCTGTGTGAGTTTTCCCCGGGGGGCTCTGGTTTCCTCCCACCCTTCAAAAAACATACAGGGGTGGGGGTGGTGCAGGTTAATTGGGCGGCACAGACTCGTGGGCCGAAATGGCCTGTTACTGTGCTGAATGTCTAAAAAAATTAAAAATATTAACAAGACTCCACTCAGAGGAGCAGTTAAGCTGCACGAATGAGTACGTTTCCACCAACAATCAAAAAGGCTTTGCATCCAAAACGCTCAGAAACATACATCATCTGTGTATTGTGGCTGCAGTGAATGCCTTTTCCAAAGAGCAACAGAGTTCAGGCATTGATGTCTACAGTTATTGGAGAAAATGTCTGAACACCAATTGAGATGAACTAAATTAGTAAACGTATATCTGAAGAAAGCTGGAAGCCTTGAGATGAACAATCCTCAGATGAAAGAACACACAGATAAAGCACGAACATTACCATCAGTAGAAGCGAAGGTCACGTCGTGATTACAAGAGAAAACATTTGTTAATGATTCATGTAGAAAACATTCGAATATGGCAATATGGCAAATATTATATAAATTATATCTCATGTGTCACTTTGGAAAAAGATCACGCTACGGCAGAAATTTCACTGGTCTAAATTAATCTGTTTCCATCCCCACTACTCTTAACTTTCAAAGTCAAAATGATCATCTTCCTGTGCCTGTGAGAGGTGTTCAAGCTGAACGTATCCGAAGCGAGCAAGATTGTATTGAGCGCATTGCAAGGAATAGAGTTAGAGGGAACTTATTGTCATGTTCACCGAGATACAGTGATGAATTTTTGTCTGTGATCCAGGTATCGCAAAGAAGTCACCACTCCTTGTGAGTGTTTGGGATGCCAAGCTTTTGTTGGTGGAAATACATATTCAAGCAGTACTTCACTGACGTGAGTCCTGTAGATGTTGGAGGTGAGGTATTTTTCACAGCATTTCCAGTTTCTTGAGCTGTTCTAAGACGTAGGTATCTATGTGGGTACTCCATTTAAGGTTCTTGTTAATAGTGGTCAACCCCTCATGACGTTGATGGTGGGGGGACCGGGATGGTTAGATTCTATCATTGGAAATGGCCACTGTCTGCCATTTGCCTGACATGAACGTTATTTGTATCTTCTCTATCTTTACTTGAATGCGATCTTAATGCACACAGACCTATCTGTTCAATTTCTCTCCAGTTGAAACTAATTAAACAATGCACTGAAGTGTACAAACAACCGCACAATAAATATAATGTAATCATTGCTAGAAAAGCTAAATATAGCTGTGCCTGAGATACTGGCCTTAAGAACTCACGCAATGATATTCTACAGCTGAGATTAACAACCATTACGGGATATCTGGCCTATAATTTCCTGTCTTTTGCCCCTCTCCCTTCTTAAAGAGTAGAGATATTTGCAATTTTCCAGCTCTCTGGGCCCACTCCTGATTCCAGTAATTTCTGGAAGATCACTGCTAATTTCAGAATGCTGGGGAGTAGTCCATCCACTGCAGGCGATTTGTCCACCTTCAGCTTCCCAACTGCCCTCTCCTTGGTAATAGCGACTACACTCACTTCTGCCCCCTGACTTGCTCCAATTTCTGGCACGTGTCTGCACTCCAATTACATAAAAATAGAAGGTCCTGTATGCAAACCACAATATAAACGTATCCCTGCGTCCCCAGAACCCATTAACCCACACAATCTCTGTGAATGAGAATCAAATGGAGAATTGACCACACTCAATGAGCTCAGTTCAATCTGAGACACAATTCTCACCTTTATTGATACGGCATCTTTCAGAAAAGGTAAAGGATTCTAAGATAAGCATGAAGGAACATAAGCCGGCGCAGAACAAAGTGCGCATGTTAAAGAAGATTAGGTCAATCAATAAGACTTGCATTTTTTTGTAAACTCTCACCTTATTTTTTACTAAAAGAAACAAATTTTGGGAGGGTTAAACATTTCCAAACTAGTACAAAATCACATGAGAATATTTTCCCAATAGATTTTGCCACTGGGATTTTTATTATAAGGTACATGTTCTTTCCTATAACATCAATAGTTTTAAATCTCTTGTTATTTGTGATTCACAATTGCATGTCCCTTGGGCTGTTTTATTTGAAGTTTTAAATTTTGTCCAAAACATGGAAACCTTGGGTAATTTTTTCAGCTTGGAGTTTGCTCTACTAATAGAACACAGAGACCACATGTTGCTATAGAAACCAAAGGCTGCCTCTCCATAGTGATAATGTGTTTCTTCACTCTCTTTTGGAACCAGAATTGCTCAGGCAAAATAACGTCAATATTTCTTTCAAAGTAATTAAGGTAGTTGAAGTATCTTTATGTGAGATGCCGCAATGAAATGCTGATTTTGTTGAACATAACTCAGCCAAGCCCTTGCTGCGTGTAATTCAAAAGGCAAACAGAATTTCATTATGGTACCAGATGCAGATAGGATTTATATACTGTACCTAACAACTCTGAAATGAGAAACCAGCCACCAACTCGTGGTTCACTGTGGAAAAAAATGATCTCAATTTTGATGCTGAGAAAGAGCGAGAGGATAAATACTTCTGGCATAAATTCTCTCTTAAATCTTTTAAAGGAGGCATCTTAATATTTATTAGCTTTACTGCCATCTCTTTTCACTCTCAGAAGACTACCAACCAGTCCATAGATTAACTCAGCAAACGCTTCTCAGTGAAAATAGTCACCAATGTTTTGTGATTTCGAAGGCTGCAATAAAATGCATATTCTTATCTGAAGTTCACCTCAGCTCATTAAACTGCAATTCAGTTGCGTTTAAAGAGCAAACAACAAATAGACAAATGCTGATAGCCAGCAAAATGACACAATCTGTACCTTTGAAGATAGGCCCTGGTGCTTCCTCTGGCTCCCCTTGACATAACTGCTAGAATTAAGCCTATACTTGATGTTACATGCTGACAATGGATGTTCAAATAACCTCTTTCTGGGTAACTTAGAGAAGTGCTGGTGCATAAAGCATGATCTAAATGGAAACGGAGTTCTGTTTACTTGTTCCAGCACCATCCTATATAGTGCACACACCATATTAAATAGATAAATTCAGAATATATTTAACCAGTCAAAACTGAGTGTCAGTGAGGCATTGTGGGAAGTGTGCATCAGCAGAATTGTATTCCACCACAATCTAAAATCCTCATCACACAATTCTTCACTCTGTCGCCAGGCCAAGAGTGAGGGCTATGGAGCAGAGTGGCAAAAATCACCGAGTGGTGTAAATAACCAATATCATCAGGAGATTGGGGGTAGGGGAGGGTGGGCAAAGGTGGGGGGGGAGGAGCTATAACACCAGTACAAATGTTCCAACGGCAGGTTAGCTGATCTCGCATCTAACTGGTCAAATGAAAGCTTTGTGTTTCGATCACATTCCAGTACAAATGATGACAGATTGTTGAACAATTAATTGAAGGTTGATAATCGGGCTCCCCTGCCTCCAGAAAATCCTGTGAGACTTTTGTCAGCTCACTGTTATTAAAGGCCTTTTGTTCTAATTCAGATATCTTCAAATATACTTCATTAATTTTAAATTAATAAATTCAATTAAAAGATTGCTAAAGCTTTAGAAATTAATTAAAAGCAAGAAGATCGTCTTTATTTTTTTTCTTTTTGCTCAGCATCTATGGCCCTTTTCAGATGAATGGGGATCACGAGACATGTCAGTTAGCCTTGGCATGAAGTTGGTGGGACTTAGCGGTGCTTCCAGTGGCACAGTAAGAGACTGGACACACTTAAATCTCTGCTGCAGTCTGTCTCTAACTTATATGCTTTCAACACACAGGGGCAAATACAGGAGACAAGATGAAGATCAAGTCGCAGAGAGCCAGAAATTCTCTACAGAACTACAGGTAAAGGCGAGTATGATCTAGGTTCTGGCCCATTATATATTAAATCTAAATGCATTTCTCCAAGCTAATAGCCTGAATACGCCTGAGGTTGTCTGATCTCGGAAACTAAGCAGGCTCAGGCCTGGTCAGTACTTGGAGGGGAGACCGCCTATGGAGGGGAGAATACCAGGTGCCGTAGGTTTCTGTGAGGGGTGCTGAACAAAGTTGCGACTTTCTGTCTGCCTTACGGTAGACAAAAGTTAAAGAATTTCATGTATGTTACATTCTAAATGTAGTACAGGTACACATCCTTTATCCGGAACCCTTGGGGGACAGTGTGTCCAAATTCCAGATTTAAGCCCTCCTGAATTGTGCTGTCATATCCACCCCCACCCCCTTCCAGTCGCACTGCTGTCTCCCCTCCCCCACCCCGCGCTGCTAGTCTCCCCCACTTGACCGCCCGACTCGTGCTGCCGGTCTCTCACCCGCTGCCATTTCTCTCTCCGCTTGCTGGATTTTGGAGCTTTCTGGATCTTAGATGTCCGGATAATGGAACCCTTTACCTTTGCATTTGACATTCTTACTCTGGGAGAAAAAGTCTGACTCTCACCCCTATCTATGCTTCTTGTAATTTTATAAACTTTTATCAGGTCGCTAATGCTTCGAGAAAAGAACCCAAGTCTATTCAATCTCTCCTTGTAGCTCAGATCTCCGAATCTGGGCAAATCTCTTCTGTACCACTTCCAAAGCCTCCACATCCTTCCACTCATGCTGCGACCAGAACTGAACACAGCAAATTATGCAATTTCTTTCTGCAGTATTCATCCCTTTAATGCAGATATTATCAAAAGGAAAAACAGCTGGCTATTAGAAATGGTCAGACATAAAACAGCAGTGAAGATTATTTATTGGTGGCGAAGTGTTCTGGCAGAATTTCAGTGTTTATCCTTCTGTTCGAGCTCCAGCTCGACTGGTTGCCACAAATGTGCATTTGCATGGATTCCCACTGAGCTGTCTATTCTATCCCCTGCAAACATAACTTTGATTCCAATGCTATTCCTGTTTAAAATGAGCCAATGGAGAAGAACTTCTTTTGAGGAACGTGACTGGAACTGAAAAGTTGTGAGCAGCTGCTCTCAAACTACACAATGATGGGGCAGTTAAAATAATTGCAGCTAATTCACAATGTTCATATGCTATGAATGTCCTGCTGACATTTCAATGACCTCACAGCAAAATAACACTTGACGTCATCCACATTTGTGAGAGGAGGAACAGATTTGGAGCTAATTGCAGCAAAGGTCAACAAATACGAGGCTTCAAATGTAAATGAATGAGAAAGATTTACAACAGAAATGTCATTTGCCCTAGAATTTTTTTCTTGTCTGATGCACAAAGTTTCTTTTCTTCCTGCCTTAGCCCTGAGTTGTGATCTCGTAGCAATGGACTCAGCTGAGAAATGCAAAAGCTCCAGATGGGTAGAAATGGCCAGCCAAGATTTTGGATTGGGACCCTTTATTGAGACCAAAGTACAAAGTTGTGGGAGGGGGTAGATGCAAATTACAGAGCAAAGTCAGAAGAGTGTAATAGGTAAAGAGATAGAAACAATGAAACAAGATTGAGGTTACCCAAAATTTTAAAAAAATCAATGTTACTGCTGTTAGGTTTAAGGCTGTCCAAGAAGAATATGATCCTCATTTATGCTTAACTTCTTGGATAATGGATAAGACCAGTGGAGCAGACGTATCCGTGTGGGAATGTTGCAAGGAATTGATTTGATTTGAAAGTGGTTGGCTCCAGGATATTCAAGTTTAGACCCACAGAGTGCAGGTGTTCTGTGAAGTAGTCACCTCATGTGTTTAGTCTCACCAACGTAGAGGAGACCACACTGAGTGCACCGAATGCACAAAATTAGATTTGATGATGTTAGAATATATTGCAGCTCAGTTGGGAGGTTCTAAAGGCAACTTGAGAGGAATCTTCACTGCAGTAACATTTTGCTTTCCATTGCTGTTGGATAAGAGTCACTAGAGATTGCAATTATAAGGTATAGTTCAGAAAATAATATGAAAAAGCATTTTTTTTTCCATTTTTAATTGGTTTATGTTCCATTGTTTCATTTCCTTTGCATGTTTTTTTTAGGATAGAGAAAGAATCAAAGGTTTCTGAGAGTTTAGAAAATTGCTTATATAATTGCTTATATATGTTCTCAAAGCGAAGGAAAAAAGTACAAAAATACTCAAGTGAACTAAACACAAAAACCAGTCATTACAACACACATCCTTACTATGTTCATTTCATGTATGGATTTGCCAGCTTATGTATAGCAGGGAACAAAAATTGAAATATCTGGCTACAGTTCAGTGAACAAACCAAAATTATTATGTTAATGCTGTGGTACAAACATCTCAACATATTCAAAGGTTCATATTAAAATTCCTACTTGCCTGGCTGAGGTTTGTAGCTTTGGCTGGATATGCCTCTCTGATGATGAGTGGCATGTGTGCTGAACCTCCTGGGCTTCCCCTGAAACATGCCTGGCAGGGCTGAACCAGGTCGTTTTCTCAACCAGATGACACATCCGTCTACTGACATGTCTAACTACTGGGCTTACAAAAAGCTTGTGCAAACAAAGATCAGCCTGGAGGGATTCAACAAGTCAGACAGAGACCAAGGGTAGAAATGGTTAGTCAATACTTCGGGTCAGGACCCTTTATCAAGACTAATATAGGAAGGAGTGTATATCAAGGGGGAGATAAAGGGTGGGTCAAGGAGCTGAAGAAGGGCTAAGAGGTGATAGGGTATTGGACAAAAGTTGGGAGAGGTGGAGAGACAGGCAGAGGGAGAAATAACCGAGAAGGGGTAGTAAGAGTAAAGAGACAGCTCCCCTTGCTCCAGGTCTTGCTCCCCCAACCTGGAACATCTATTGATTAAGTGTTGTCCATCTACCAAAAGAATTCTACACCATCACCCTGGTTGCTGTGCACATTCCACCTCAGGCTAACATCAGGCTGAAAGAATGATCAAGAGGGACGCTGTGCCATAACAATTGGTCTGAGGTGTTTCATCACAAATACTTACATTTCCCAAATTACACAGTGACATTTTCGTCACCTGAACACATCTTTGGAAGAAATGTCCTTTCCCCACTGCCCTGCAAACCCCTGGTGTTCGGCACCTATGGGGATAGGTAGATGCCAAATAAGAGTATTTTCCGATTGCTTGAGATTGCGATTTTGATTACCAATTGAGATTGCAACTACCAATGATCTTTCTTATTTATTTTAATTTTTCTCAATTTTTTTTTGCTGGTTGCTTGAATTCTAGATACTAGGGGGCTTTACTATACTTGTTAAATTGCCTTTTGAAAATTAATGTTGAACTTCCCAACTCTTTCCAGCTCATAACAATTTATTAGGTAAAAAGACTTCTTCCTTATGTTTTTTTAACACAGCCAAATTCCCAGAGTGCAGTCTGTGTAAAAGGATCAGAATGGCAATTCCCGTTCCGGAATTTTTCCTGTGCCAGCCCTAGACAATTTTGCAGTCCAAACTGAACTGCAGGTGGTCCGCCACAATGGGCCAGCAAATACCACATATTTGCAAGTCCCACCTCTTTACTTACTGCACTTCCGGTATTCAGTACAAACTCGCATAAGGAAATGGAGATGTCAAGTTTTGGTCGTTCGTGTGTGAATGGCCACTCCGGAAGGTAGAAATAATATTTTGAATGGCAAAAAAACTGTAAATTTTATGTAAAAAACATACCTGGCTCTCAATACACAAATGTGCTGGAAAACTCAGCAGGTCCCGGCAACATCTAAGGGAAGGAAAGGATAACCAATGTGTGATGCACTGTAGTGACAGTGAGCAGACACAAGATTTGAAAGACTGAACAACAGGCTTTATTCTACTTAAAGTCTGCTGTAGCTAGCTGGAACTCCGTGTGACTGACCTCGAGGGGCCGAATGTGGCTTATATCCAAGCGGATGATTGGCAGTCAACTGGGTGGGGCTTGGTCCAATCAGGTCGGCTGATTGACAGCTGGTCAGGTGTGGTCTGTCCTCCGGTGATCTTACTGCAGGTGTACAGGTTTCCCCTTTCAGTCGTCTAGTGGTGTATCACCACACAATGTTTCATGAATAAGCCTTTCATCAAGGTCAGGTTCATCGGTTGTTACCTTTAATTTCCTTCAGATGCTGCATGACTTGCTGAGTTTCTCCAACACTTTGGTGCATTGAACTACAACCCCAGTGTCTGCAAATCTTCCTGTTTTAACTTTTCTTGTCTCTGGTTCTTTTGAAAATAGCAATTTTTCATCCATTGACTTGAAAGCCTGAAGAGAGGGCCGAGATACTACTGAGCCAGGACGGAATGAATCACTTATTCACGTTGTGAGTGGTGGCATGGTTAGCGCAATGCTGTTAGAGCACCAGTGCTCAGGGTTCGAAGATGCCACTGCCCGTAGGGAGATTTTACATTCTCCATAGGTTTCATCCTCGTGTTCCAGTTTCATCCCATTGTTCAAAATGCACCGTGGTTGAAGGTCAACTGGGTGTAATTAGGCGGCGCGGGCCGAAAGAGCCTGTTACCGTGCTGTGTCTAAATTTTAAAAAAATTAAAAACAGTTAAAAGTATTTTTAAATATGTTGGTTAGTCAGGTGCAAGAAGTATTGGGGTGTAGTGCATTTAAGCAGTTATACTTACTCCAATCACTAAGTTATATGGATATACAACAGCTCACACCACGTTAGGTAATCCAATGAGGTAAGAGCCCTAGGGTAAGATGATGACCTTGCACTTGGTATATAGCAAACAGTGATTTGGCACACTGACTTACATTTCTACTTATTTTGAAATGAGATCCTGACACACTAAAGTTAAAAGCTAAATTTACTGCATATATTTTACAAAAGTATTTTGCTGAAGGAAAATTGGATTATGTAATGTCTGAAAAGTATAATGATTAGATAGCCAGAGAAACAAATACTTGTTTATGAGATAGCTCTGAACTCCTGGTGCTATAGTTAGGAAGCAGATACATCACATGAATCTGATGTGCAATCAAATCATCGAAATGTTCAAAGGTAATAGATACTGCATGCAGTATAAATCACATACAAATTAAGTGCAATTTGCAGGCTAAATTGGCCCTTAAACCTGTTCTGTCATTCATTAAGATCACGGCTGATCTGATTATTAACCTCAACTCCACCCTACCTTTCATCCTTTTACTTATGACTACCTCTTTCTCAAGGGCAGTAAAACCCCCAGTATCCTGTACCTATGGTAAATGCTGGGTAAGTGAATTTGAGGTTGTGTGTTGCATGGTTGGTGAACGGATGGCGAGGGGTGGCAATTTAAAACGTCAGTAATTTTTACCTAATTATTTCTCGCAATTTCATTTCCGGTTGCTTGAATTCTGGGCAACAGCGGCTTTTCTGCGTATTCAAAGATTCTGCCTTCATCTCCCTTTGAGGAAGGGCTCCTATGTGAGACAATATTTTACCTCATCCGTGTCCTGAATGGGCAACCCCTTATTTTTAAACAGCGACCCTTAATTTTTGATGATCTTGAAAGAGAAAGCATCCTTTCCATATTCACCATGTCAGGAGATTTCTGAATCTTGCATATTTCAATCAAGTCTCCTCACAATCTTCTGAAGTCCAGCTGGTCCAAACTACCCTTTCATCGGCAACCTACCCTTTCCAGATTTCAGTCTAATGAACCTGCCTCCAAATCCTTTTTAAAATAAGGAGACCAGTGTGTGCACAGTTCTCCAGATGTCATCAAGGTCCATATAATAGAAGCACAACCTCCCCTACTTTGAGTTCAAATTTCCCAAGCAATAAATAACATTTATTTACTTTGCAATTACTTGCAGTACCCATGGAAAAGACGTTTGTGAATAATAACTAGGACTGCCTCTGGATCTCAGAGCTCTGTAATCTCTCATCATTTAGAGAAAATTATGATTCTTGATTTTATTTCTTGTCAAAATGGACAAGAACACATTATAATACTTGTCCCGCATATGTATTGTTTGTATGTGTTATGTCTGGTTGTGTGTTGGAGTGTTTTTGCACCGAGGACCGGAGAATGCAATTTCACCGGATTGTACATGATTCGACTTTTTTCATGCATCATACCCCATTTGACAGAAATTTTCCCACTCATGTAACCCAATCTTTGTGGTCTCCTTAGATGATCTTACCAACTTTCCTTCTACCTTTGTTTAATCAACAATTTTACTAACCATGCCTTCAGAACCTTCATCTAAGTCATTTACGTTGAGCCCCAGCACCAATCCCTGTGACTCACCACATTATTTTTGTTTCCTTTTCAAGGTGTTAAAGAGAAAGGTTTCCAATATAAATCACATGTTAGTTCTGAAGACGAGATACTCTGGAGTTTAGTGATGAAGACAGAGATTCTTTAGAAATACAGAACTGTCCAGAAATTAGAATGAATGGAAAGGATGTTCTGCTTTGTTAAGCATGCTACCAAGTCTATTTAGTCAAGGAAGAGGGAGATGAGACTCTGCAGTGATAATGATTACAAAATGGGAGCAGGGAACCTTGATACAAAACCAAACACAATTCCTGCATTATTCTGCTCATTCCCAAACCTTTTGCCTTTTCTCAGTCATAAAAAGAAAGGCATCGCACATGAATTAGTCAGAATCTATATAGAGTATGGACAGATGGTGTGATGCGATGCGATGGAGACTCACCCTTTGTCAGATCCTACCTGGTCTCTGCATGCTGACACCCTAGACTTTCCTCAGTTGTCTGTCTGTCAACGTTACGCAGTTGACTCTCTCTCTCTCTCTCATTTCTGCCTTAAATCTCTCTTCTAAAAATGTAAGTAATTATTGCATTCTTGAATTCCCAGAAAATACTAAGGGCCACAGGACCATCCAAGCAAAGAATTACAACTAAACCAAGAACATAATTTCCTTACACCTTAGCACCAAAATAGTTTTGAGAAAGATTGTAGAGCCAAACTGGCCTGTTACAGTGCTGTATGTCTAATTTTAAAAAACAGATTTCCATTGAAATACGGGAATTTTTAACTTCTTTCAACTTTTAATTAAGTAATAATGCAACAGCAGTTCAAGCTTGCATGGATATAGTTCTGGCCTTTTTTCCATGAAATCTAGCAATTTGCACCAACAGTGTTGCATTCTTGATTTTATTTCTTGTCAATATTAAGAAGCTCTCACTATCCAAAACTTAGCTTTGCTGGTGATCCATTTCCATTGAAACTCTCTGATGGTGGGAGTGGAATTCAGATGACAACAGCCTGTGGGTACATTGGGTACATTCTTGAAAGTGTTTTTTTAAAAATCATGAATAATTTAGCAACTGTTAATACTGGAAATCATCTTCATTGTCAGTTCACATTAACGAGCCCAATTTATGTCCAACGGGCTCCTTATGTTGTTTAACAACTGGTGGAATACAAATGATTGTTGACAAGTAAAAGGCAGTTAAGAAAGTTGGTGTTTGAAGCTGAGGTGGTTCAGAGGTAGAATTGGAGAAATTGGATTGTACAGCAAACAGAATCAATTTACTCAGAAAATATACTTTGTTTAAAAATACGGAGAAAACAATCTCATCCCATATAATCAGGGCCTTTTCTTCAGAGAAGACAATAGTCATCGAGTTAAACACAAAATCCTGAAGATGCTTTGAATGTAGTAAAAACACACAGAAATACTAGAGGAACTCAGCCGGTCTCCCAGCGTCCATAGATGGTAAAGATATATTATGAATGTTTCAGGCCTGAGCCCTTCTTCAAGGTATATGCCGAGTTCCTCTGGTATTTCTGTGTTTTTACAAGAGAGAGAGTTATTGAGAGATATAGCTTTGAAAGGACCTTCAGCCCATCAAGCCTTTGCCAACCAGCAAAAACCATTTACATGAATCCTATCCAACCCCTGTGCTTCCATCAACTCTTCATTAAGATTCTTTGACTCATTTGGATTTAAAGGGTCATTTGGAGCAGCCAGTTACCTACCAAGCTGCATGTCTTTGGCTTGCCAGAGGAAGCCAGATCACTGAGAGGGAACCCATGTAGTCACAGGGAGAATGTCCCATGGACTGGATCGCAGATCAAGATTGAAGCCATGTTGCTGGAGCATCAGATCTACAGGTTGTGCCATTGTGCTGATGGCGAAGGATAGTCACAGATCAGGTATCCACTTTTGTCAATCTCAGGCATGGCAATGTGGTCACACCAGCATCCCTCGCCACTTCCCTAAGGCGAGCTGAGGATCATCTCAGAACAGGTAGTAGGATACTTGCCAAAACCTGAAAGGGATCAGAGAACTACCACAGCAGTTTTTAAAGAGGTTGCAGGACAGTTCCTTTGCAACAGGAACTTGGGTTAAGGGAAGTTTCTGAGAGATTACAGCATTGATATAATGGCAGATTTATTTTAGAATGTGGGAGGAGAAGGTTCAGGAGTTACCTGATGGATCTGGAAGCTTACAGTTGCAAAAGATTTTCCTAAATTCATTACAGATTGGTGCCAAACTTTGAGTCAGCCCTAATTGATCATTTGTAAAGAGTTGTCTAGTCTAAGAGGAAACAGTCATCCTCAGAAGCGTATTCTGGCAATATTTGAAATTCTCTCAAATGTATTCCAAACATTTGCAGCAGTCTCCTTCCTGTTCTAGACAAAAGGCAGGAAACCACAGGCAGCTGGGCTTCACATCTGTAGTCAGGAAAGCTCTTGGAGGTATCATTAAGGAAGAAATAGCGAGACATCTAGATAGATATTGTTCCATCAAGCAGATGCAGCATGGATTCAGGAGCTGCAGGTCATATTTAACTAATTTAGTGGAATTCCTTGAGGGATATAACAGATGCAGTGCATTGAGGGGAATAGGGGGGTGTGGTATTTTTGGATTTCCAGAAGGCATTCAATAAGGCACCACACCTAAGACTTCTGCATACGATAAGCAGGCACAGAGTTGAGGTTTGTTTTTTTAAATTTTTTTATTTTTCACACTATGAACCATACTAACCAAAATACACACAAACATTTCCCTCTTGAATATACACAGTGTCATTTTCTCCCCTTTATCCCCCCTCCCTTCCCTCCCTCCTTCACCCCCCCCCCACCCACTCAACGTTTAACCTACATGATACATTAAACCCATTAAACAATGTCATCACACAATGGAGTTGAGGTTAATGTATTAGTGTGGTGGTACTGCAGGGGGCAACCTCTGTACCTGCAGGAGTGTAAGGGGACAGGACAACACCTGGCCGGCTGTCAATCAGTCGACCTGAAGGGATCAAGCCCCACCCGGTCGGGTGTCAATCACATTCTGGGATATAAGCCTGCGCCCGCCTCCCGAAGCTCACTCAGATTTACTGCAGCTACAGCCAGTCTGGCTCTGTGGAAGTCTTTGAGGATTAAAGCCTGTTGTCTTTACTGTATGTTTGTCTGATTCTGGCACCACAATTTAATCCACAAAATTTTCCCACGGCTGCCATGGAAAAACTCCTGAGCTCAGGGAGCCTCAAAGTCGAACCACACCAGCCGGAAGCCCAAACACACTTCGAGATCTGGCAGCACACGGACTAGGCAATCATTGAGGCACACGAAGGCGGCATCCTGATCTCAGATTGGAAGAGGTTGGTCCTACTCCGGTCAAAGCTGGGTCCCCACTCCTTTCAGGCAACCAAAGGCTGCTCCACGTACAAGAGCGCTATGGACACTCTCGAGAACTTGTACGAGCCCCCCATGAATGTGGTCTGTGCAAGATACTTCCTCAACCCCGAGCCCAGCAACCCGGGGAGACGGCTGAGTATTATCTGGGACACCTGCAAGAGTTGGCCCGACCGTGTCTGGCTGAACCCGGGGTAGGTGCAGAGGAGATCGAGAGGCTGATCTGGGACGCCTTCGTCCGTGGGCTGTTTGAGGGCCATCCAGCAGAAGCTGCTGGAAGACAATATCTACCCTAACCAAGACAGTGGAAGTGGTCCAAACCCTGGAAGCTTTCGATTCCAGGTTCCCCCAGGCTCCCTCATGGCCCTCTCACACTGCAGTGCAGCCCCAGACCGAGCCGTGGAGCAAAACGTCACCGTGGCAGGTGCCCGGTGCCCCTGTAAGTACAGTGAGTCCTGGTGTGGGTCAGACTGACGATCGCGCCAAAACTGCCCGGCTAGGAACCAGTATTGTTCCCGATGCTGCAAGAAAGGCCACTTCGCTAAAGTGTGCCTCTCAAAACCAGCCGGCAGCTCAGCGGCCCTCTATGACATCCCCACCTCCCCACGGACCCTCCCACGTGCACGTGCTGGGCGGCACCATTGTCCCCACTATGATTTCCGCCTTCCCTGACCTCGACAGTGCAACAAATGGCCCCGCAGCGTGTGCTCTGAGCACCTGGACCAGTCCCCGCCCTCGCTAGCGCTGCTCGCCGAGAACTACAGCGACGTCAATTCCGGCTAACAGCGTGACGTCACTTCCAGCCGACGTAATGACATCTCTACCACCAGCCACAATGAAGTCACTTCCCCCAACGCAACTAATACGGCTGGGGAAGGAGGCCAGCCATGCAGCAGGCCCCCACGTGCCGCCGCCATCTTGGGCCAGGCAGCGGCTGACACGGAGGGCCCCAACAATGTTGAGAACGACGTGGTCAACACAGGTGGTGACCAGGCCGTCCTACCAATGCTCCACATGCCTCCGGGTGCCAACAGCTGCCGCACACCGCACCTCACAACCGACTTCGACGTGGTCAACATGGGTGATGATCAGGCTGCCCTACTGACGCTCCCCATGCCTCCCGATGCCATCGGCTATCGCACGCCACACCCCACAACCAATGTCGACGTGGTCAACATGGGTAATGACCAGGCCACCCTACCAACGCTCTCCATGCCTCCGGATGCCATAAACCACTGTGCACAACCAGAGAGTGACGACTCTGACTCCGAGACGGTCCTGGCCACCACCACGCTGATCAGGGACATCCCTCATGACCTCGGGCGTTCTATGATGGACGTGCAAGTCGACGGGCAGGTAACGAAGTGTCTGTTCGACAGCGGCAGCACCGAGAGCTTCATTCACCCGAGGGTGGCCACTCCCTAAGATTAAAAGTCCATCCCACCACCTGCTCGATCGCCCTTGCCGCCAAGGATGGTACCCATGGGCGCTATAACTGTGGGAGGGGATCAGGCTCCTGGTCATGCCCAAACTCTGTGCCCCAGTCCTCCTGGGCCTAGATTTCCAGTACCACCTGCAGAGAGTCACCCTTGCCTTTGGGGGGCCCCAATCTCCACTCACGTTACACAGCATGCCAACCTACCAGACCCGGCCAACCTGCACCCTCTCCACACTGCACATCACCCCACCGGCGCTCTTCCCACATCTTGCACTAGGCTGTAAGCCGATCGCCACCAGAAGTAGGCGCTATTGCTCCGCAGACAGAGACATCATCAAGGCGGAGGTGTGGCGACTCCTGGCAGAAGATGTCATAGAGCCCAGTAACAGCCCTTGGAGAGCCCAAGTCCTGGTGGTCAAAAGGGGAAGTAAGCCGAGGATGGTCATGGATTACAGCCAGTCCGGTACACCCAGCTGGACGCCTTCCCCCTGCCGAGGATTGCTGACATGGTCAATGAGATCGCCCGCTACCGGGTTTTCTCCACGATTTACCTGAAGTTGGCGTATCACCAAATCCCCATCCACCTGAAGGTCAAGCTCTACACCACCTTTGAGGCGGACGAGTGCCTGTACCAGTCCCGCCAAGTTCCCTTTGGGGTCACGAACGGGGTCTCCGTTTTCCAGCAGGAGATGAATCGCATGGTAGACCAGAACAAGCTGAAGGCGACGTTCCCGTATCTGGATAACGTCACTATCTGTGGCCGTGACCAGCAGGACCACGATGCTAACCTGGAGAAATTCCTCCATACAGTTAGGGAGCTGAACCTCATTTACAACAAGGAGAAGTGTGTGTTTAGCACCACGCACCTCGCCATCCTGGGGTACATCGTGGCCCATGGAGTCGTCAGCCCAGATCCAGAAAGGATGCGCCCATTAATGGAGTTACCTCTACACCCCACGCTAAAGGCCCTCCGCAGATGCCTTGGCTTTTTCTCTTATTACTCGCAGTGGGTCCCTCGCTTCTCGGACAAGGTCCGCCCACTGGCCCAAGCTATAATTTTTCCCCACCCACCCGAGGCGCAGGCAGCCTTCATCCGCATCAGGCAAGACATCGCGGATGCCACAATGCAGGCTGTGGATGAGGATAGGTGGAGAGCGATGCCTCCGAGGTAGCCCTTGCAGCTACCCTCAACCAAGAGGGGCACCCTGTCACTTTCTTCTCCAGGACCCTCCACAGCTCCGAGCTAGGGCATTCCGCCATTGAAAAGGAGGCCCAGGCGATTGTGGAAGCGGTCCACCACTGGCGCCACTACCTGGCCGGCAGGAGATTTACCCTCCTCATGGACCAGTGGGCAATGGCGTTCATATTTAACACTACCCACAAGAGCAAGATCAAGAACGACAAAATCCTGTGCTGGAGAGTCGAGCTGGCAACTTACAGCTACGACATCCAGTACCACCCCGGGAAGTTTAACGACTCCCCCGATGCCCTCTCTCGTGCCTGCGTGTCTATGCACAACGACAGGCTGCAGGCCTTGCCATCCGGGTGTCACCAGGTTGTACCACTTCATTAAGTCCCAGAACCTGCCGTACACCATCAGGGACATGACTGAGGCCTTTCGGGTCTGCGCGGAGTGTAAACCCCGTTTCTACCACCCCCCCCACCCCAGGCCCATGTTGTAAAGGCTACTCGGCCGTTTGACCGTCTCCACATGGACTTCAAAGGGCCCCTGCCTTCCTTGAACCGAAATGCCTACTTCCTCATGGTAGTGGACGAGTACTCACCCTTCCCTTTTGCTATCCCTTGCCCAGACACCTCCTCGGCATCAGGGCCCTGGGGCAGATCTTCACCATGTTTGGCTACCCCGCCTTCAACCACATCAACCAGGGGGCTAGTTTCATGAGTGACGAGCTGTGCCAGTACCTGATGGCAAGGGGAATCGCCACCAGTTGCACGAAGAGCTATAACCCGAGAGGGAATGGGAAGTGGAATGCGTAAACAGGGTGGTCTGGAATGCAGTCCTCCTGGATCTCAGGTCAAAAGGGTTGGCCGTGGAGTATTGGCAGGATGCCCTGCCCGAGGCGCTCCATGCCATCCGGTCACAAACGAGACCCCTCACGAACGTCTCTTCTCATTCCCCAGGAACTCGGCGACTGGAATGGCTCACGACCCCGGGACCAGTGCTCCTGCGTAAACATGCACGTACACACAAGGCCGAAGCCCTGGTCGAGCAGGTCTTCCTCCTACATGCAAACCACAACTACGCCTACGTTAGGTTCGGCAGTGGCAGGGAGGACACTGTCTCAACCAGGGACCTGGCACCAGCAGGAGCACCCACCACACCACGCCACTCTCCAACCCAGGACGATGCTGACTGGACATACATCCCCGTCCCCAGGCAGCTATGGGGCATGCAGGACCTCCTTGACCACCAGGAGCCCGCTTCAGCCCTGGGAAACGAACCTGCCCCCCCTCCCATCCAATACAACCGTCATACGTTGACCCTGGCCCCCCCCCCCCCCCCCGGTGCGTGGCACCCTCCCCGCTGCGTGGCACCACACCTCCCTGCCGCCAGCCACCCCACTTCCCCTCTGACCAGTGACCAGGAGCCAGTCCTACGACGGTCACAGAGCCCCCGGCGGCCGCCGGACCGTCTCAACCTGTAAATATTGTATGTGTATAGTGGGTACGATTCCTTGTTACTGCGCGCCTCTCATCCACGCCACCCCTCCCTCCCCGGGACAATTTTAAAGAAGGGGGTGAATGTGGTGGTACACCACCGGCCTACTGCAGGGCGCAACCTCTGTACCTGCAGGAGTGTAAGGGGACAGGACAACACCTGGCCGGCTGTCAATCAGTCGGCCTGAAGGGATCAAGCCCCACCCGGTCAGGTGTCACCCTCTGGGATATAAGCTGCACTGGCATCCCGAAGCTCACTCAGAGTTACTGGAGCTACAGCCAGCCTGGCTCTGTGGAAATCTTTGTGGATTAAAGCCTGTTGTACAGTCTTTACCTTGTGTGTGTCTGATTCTGGCTAGCAGCGCACCACAATTAGTATGGATAAAGGATTAGATAAAGGCAGAGAGTGGGGATAAATGGGTGTTTCTCTAGTTGGTGTGCTGTGGGGATTGCTGCTGAGCTCACAACAATCAAATTCCTTTCGTCTACCTTTTGTCTCGAACAAGCTTTCTATTATCCATCCCTCCCGCAACTTCTCCACAACTTAAAACCAACCGCCCCCTCCCTTCCCAGTTCTGATAAAAGCCCTTGACCTGAAACATTAACCCCGTTCCTCTTCCCATTGATGCTGCCTGATTTGATGAGTCTTTCCACCATTTTCTCTTTTCTATATGGGGACTGGCTAGTGCAAAAAATACAAACAAAGAAACAATGTAGTGGCCATTGAACTGACACCAAACAAGAAAGACAATTGACAATGGCAGTAAAACTATTTAGATTGTACAGCAAACTTGTCAAGGGGATACTCATGTTATCAAAACCCAGCTAACAGTGCAGATCCAGTTAATGATGTCACTTAAACAGTGGGAGCAAAATACATGGTGAAGGCCATGAAAAGCTAATTCTCGACAAGGAGCAAGCAGGACATGCTCTTGTCCTAGATCCCCAGTTAACAGAGAAAGTTCCTGCTTCATCCCAAATTGATGCCTCCAATATTAGCTATAGTTTATGGTGCAAAGTGAACAGATGTTTTATGCTTGGTATTAGAAGTGAGCAAAGAGAACAGCATGGGTTCACGAAAGAGGAAATGTCTCTCAGTACTGTTGTATGCAAAATCTAAATAAGATAGCTAGTGCATCTGCATTAAAGTGATATTTCTCATGAGAATGCCCTGTTTTGCATAGGTTTGCAGTAGTTCTTTGTTGTAAAATTTAAATTAACTCAAAATTCTCTAAGCAGCATGTAATTTTATTTGAAAGCTATAAAGGCATCTTAAAGAACAATTATTACATTCTGAACAAGAGGGACTTGCTCTAGAGAGGGTTATACTGTTTATTAGCTTCTAAATTAATAACAGAAATTGCAAAGTTTTGTGATCAAATAAGAAAGTGAGTACTATTGGGCAACGGTGCAGACAAGAGATGATTTTCTAGTTCTAATGAAATATAAACAGAACCAGGAAAGAACAGGCACACTTAAATAACCAAGAGCTAATGAAAGAAGATGATTTTATCAGCCAAATCAAAGACTACGGACTGGTTGGGAAGGGCAAACATGGACCATAGTCACACAGGATGTTACCGATGCTATTGACTCTTCTCAAGCCGATCGCTGCAGTTTATGACTTCTGAAAAGTTGGATCATACAGTAATCTAAGCCAAAGAAACAGTCGAGAACAAAAATGCAATGCTTCAGTTCAGTCTGTGAGTTACTTGATTGCACACACACTGTGCAAGTCAGAAATAAAATAATTGGACCAATCTCGGGAAGGACCTGAAAAAGATATGGTGGCAGATTTGAATTCATTTCAATCACTTTATTGAACTTGTTACAGAGGCAGTCTTCCAACACAGAAACAGGATTTTCATCCATGTCTATCAAGCAGTCTATTCAAGTGAGATCCATTTGCCTGTGTTTGGTCCACAGCCCTCTAAACCTTTCAACTCTAAATGTCTTTCAAATGTTACAGTTGTACCTGCCTCTACCATTGTCTCTGGGTCCAGATACCTACCACCTTCTGTGTGAAAAAATGGCCCCTCAGGTCCCTTTTAAATCTTATCTCTCACATTAAATGTATGCCTTAGGGTTCCCCCTATCATGGTAAAAAAAAAGACCATGATTACGAACTTATCTACACATCCTGATGATTTTATAGATATTTTGAGGGGGACATACCCCCCTCAGTCTCATACACTCCCAGGAGAAAAGTTCCAATCTATCCAATTTCTCCTTATCTCTCAAGCCTAATGACATTCCCCTGAACACTGCCTTCACTCCCTTCATCTTCACAATATCTTTCTTAAACCTGGGTTAGCAGAATTGCACACAATCGTTTAAGGGTGGCCTGATCAACATCTTGTCCAGATCTAATATGATGCCCCAGATCCTGTACTCAATGAAGGCAAGCATGTCAAGCTTGTCTATCTGTGTCACCAGTTTCATGAAACTATTCTACCTGGACCCTCAGTCTCTCTGCTCTACAACACTCCTTAGGCCTAACATTTACTGCTCTTGTTTAACCTACCAAAGTGCAACATCTCTCATTTGTCCCAGTTACTAACAACAGGAATCCACTATATTCAAACTGTGTGTGTGTGCGCGTGCGTGAGTGTGCGCGCACCCACGTGCACCATGGTCCAGAGAAATGCTGTTGGTCTGGATGTAAATATACAATTTGATGATAATAAACTCGAACTTCTACAAAACAATTTAAAATTGATTTTTTTTGGCTTTGTCCAGCTGCGCAACATTAATACTTCATTACAACATCTATCAAAGTAATCTGAACACTAGAGTTATATTTGGAGATTTTGTAGGGCCACATTAAAAGTTAGATCTTGTTAAAATATATATGAATTAAAAATCTAAGTTATTGGAAAAGGAACCTTGCAGAATGTTCACTTAAGTAAAAACTTGTGAAAGAATGTATGCGTACGTGATAAATAAAATATAGATTTACCCAGCACAAATTAAACCTATTTCAAAATACTGAACCCAAATAATAACCATCTCTGTGTCATGCTTTAGAAAACCATAAAGGACTGGACTGAAACCAGAGCCATCAGAAGCCTTAACACTGCATATCCTGTTTAGTTATGTCTCTACAAGGGATCAGCATGGGTACACCAAACACTCAATAAGTTCAGCAAACACATAGACAAAGAAGATCCCAGAACAGATTTGCTGTTTAATCTGAGTTAACTTGCCTGGTGACCATGCAAAACGGAGCTTTTCACTGTACACATCACAATCATCAATTCAGTTCAAAGAGTTGATTTCACAGTGAATTGGGATAAGGCTATTTACTTCAGGACCCCTGGAATAGGGAGAGACTCATGTACGTGGATGACCAAGGCTTGGTATAGAATCAGTGCAGGAAGAAAAAGATTGAAGATTAAACTGAAGGAAAAAGAATGGAGGTCAGTCAGGGCAACAAGTGCAGAAAAAGCAAATTGAGTTTCAACATCAGCTGAATTGAAGTAAAGAAAGAAACAGGCAAGCTTAAATCAACAATTTTTGCAATCGAGCCTGGAAGCTCAGTCGAGGTCCTGTCTTCAAAATGCAGAAGTTGAACAAAAAAACCCCAGTTATTTATCTCAACAAAATGAAGGGCAAGTGATGCCATGGCATGGACCAAACATCTTTGGATTAAGATTGTGCCCCTTTAATCTGTAATAAAATAATACAACTTCATACTTTTGCCATCAGCAGTTTTTATTCCCCCCACATCCTTCAAAAGCCAGGAAGCTCCTTGATCTTTTTCAAAAAAGAATCTTCCAAAGATTTTTCCAAATCTTTCTTCTCAAAATATTATTTCAAATTAATTTTTTTTTTGTTTGGTCAAATCAAATACAAGATACGTCAACCATGAGCTAGGTTATGGATCTTAAAATCACAAGTTCGTCACTACAAACTGGCTGACAGAATTTTATATATTGATTCCTCACACACATTCATTCCTGCAAAGTGAACTTCTAAACCCATCTCAGTCATTAAAGATTTCATAATCAAAACACCATATTGCAATTTCTGTACAATTTTGAACTGAAATATCATTTATTTTTCATTTAATTTGGAGAAACCAATTGTCAAAAGTTGCAATTTTTTTAAGCCTTTCTTTAAACTGTTAAACAATCCTTAAAAATAATGATAAGAAATCCTGAATTGCTAAATGTCAAACAAATTATTTCTGCAGCAAATACAGCTCATTATTTTTACTGCTGGAGTCCTATCTGGCTAAAAATAGAATCAGGTTTGGGGATTCCCTCCATCATTAAAACCCTGGAACTACCTCAACGGCTTGAAAATTAGGGGAAATCCAAATCGTGAAATGTCCTGCCCATGTGAAAATGTCTACATACATCATAATTAAGAGAGCAGTAATTGTTGGTTGGCAGGGTACAAGTCAATGACAAAAGTATTAACTGTAACAATGAACATGGTCTTCACTAAGTGATTCAGAGATGTGCCAAAGGACTTGTTTCTGTGCTCTAATGTTCTATATTACTCAAAAAGTCTGAAACGTATTTCATCTTTTTGTCACCCGAGTAATGTTTCACAATGTCAGGGCCAACTGTTGATTGCTGGCTCATCTTTGCGATACACACCACCTTAATTGCTTGTGTATTCCATTGTTCCACATTTCTTTTAGTTAATTTTCAAGGGTGATTCAATAACCTACTTATATTTCAGAGTGAGTAATTGAACCTTTGCTGGAAATGTGACTCATGAACGATGATTCTCTTTGGTCTCTGTTCAGCAGTGTAGAGAATGTGAGAAATCCCGGCTGAATGGAATGGACTCCTTCAAAGTTTCTAACATTCAGGCAGTCTTCAAATTAGTACAGCAAGGAAAACCTCCACTATTACCCCCGCCTTCATTGGACAGCATTTTATGCTTAAACAAAAAATCTTACTAAATAAAGCTACTTAAATATTAGAAATTGTATTTTTGCTGCAACAGTATCCTTGTGAGAAAGGTAAAATAAATATTTTTAAATAAAAGATATTTTTTCTACTCTCATTGCACTACTTTTTTTCCTGTTGTCTTTCTAGTCCCATTGTTCATTTGGGAGGTAAAAGCAACACTGACTTCGATCTCAAGCAAATAATGAGATGTTGGAGGAACTCAGCAGGTCAAATTTGCAGATGACACAGATTAGGGGAACACTTTCACCAAACCCCTTCGCTCTGTGTAAGCTTGAATCCCAAAAATGGTGAAGGGAATTAAAATGGTTGGAACACTTTCCAAGCTTATAGAAGGATCTGGACCAGCTACAAAATTTGGCTGAAAAAATGGCAGATGGAATTTAAGGCGGACAAGTGCGAGGTGTCACATTTTGGAAGGACAAACCAAGGTAGGCCATACACTTTAAATGGTAGTGCACTGAGGGTGTGGTAGAACAGAGGGATCTGGGAATTCAGATATATAATTCCCTGAAAGTGGTGTCACAGGTAGATAGGATTGTAAAGAAAGCTTTTGGCATATTGGCCTTCAAAAACCAAAGTACTGAGTATAGGAATTGGGATGTTATGGTAAGGTTATATAAGACCTTACCATAAGAAAAGGTACAAGGACTGCCTAAAGAAATCTCTTGGTGCCTGCCACATTGACCACCGCCAGTGGGCTGATATCGCCTCAAACCGTGCATCTTGGCGCCTCACAGTTTGGCGGGCAGCAACCTCCTTTGAAGAAGACCGCAGAGCCCACCTCACTGACAAAAGACAAAGGAGGAAAAACCCAACACCCAACCCCAACCAACCAATTTTCCCCTGCAGCCACTGCAACCGTGTCTGCCTGTCCCGCATCGGACTTGTCAGCCACAAACGAGCCTGCAGCTGACGTGGACTTTTACCCCCTCCATAAATCTTCGTCCGCGAAGCCAAGCCGAAGAAGATATAAGACATTGGTGAGGCCAGATCTGGAGGACTGTTTGCATTTTTGGTGACCTAACTACAGGAAAGATATCAATAAGATTAAAAGAGGGCAGAGAAGATTTACTAGGATGTTGCCAGAACTTGAGACACTGAGTTACAGGGAAAGGTTAAACAGGTTTGAACTTTATTCTTTGGAGAGTAGAAAATTGAGGGGAGGTTTGATAGAAGTATACAAAATTATGAGGGGTATAGACAGAGTAAATGCAAGTAGGCTTTTTCCACTGAGGTTAGGTGAGATATGGGTTAAGGGTGAAAGGGGAAAAGTTTAGGGGGAACATTAGGCAGAACTTCTTCACACAGAGAGTAGTGGGAGTGTAGAATGAGCTGCCAGCTGAAGGGGTGAATGTGAGCTTAATTTTAAAATTTATGAAGAATTTGGACAGGCACATGGATGGGAGGGTGATGGACTGGATGCAGATCAGTGGGTTTTGGCAGATTAATAATTTGGCACAGGTAAGATGGGCCAAAGGGCCTGTTTTCTGTGCAGTAACATTCTATGATTCTTTTGCAGTAGTGGTTAGGCAACCTTTTGCGACAGGATACATTATTGAGACTAAAGTAGGAAGGGGTGATGTTAAATATATTTGGGGAAAGAAGTTGGGGAGGAACCAAGAGGGGAAATGAAGAGAAGGTGGGAGAGGTGGAGGACAAGTGGATGGAGAGACCACTGGGAAAGGAGGGGAAAAGTTAAAAAGAAAAGTATGAACAGGAATAGGTAAAAGAATAGATGGGACCAGTTTAACAGATAGAAAATTAGAATAATCAATGTTCATGCTGTTGAGTCCAAGGCCGACCAGGATGAATGCTTTTCCTCAGGTTTACAGTTGGCTTACCTTAGCAAAGGATGAGGCTTAGGACAGACATAAAAATGGTGAAGGGAATTAAAATGGTTGGCTACTGGGATTCAAGCTTACACAGAGCGAAGGGGTTTGGTGAAGTGGTCATCCAATTTGTAGAGGAGGTCAAACCAAGTAGATGAAGGTGGATATCTATTTATCTGCCAAGTAACAAGGCCATGACTTCACAATCAAGGGAGCAAAAGTGAACATGGACATCGGAATTACGTTAGTTATTACCATCTTTAACAAAGTCACATTTGCAGTGTGCTTTGGACAAGATAAATATCTCCCAATCTTTTGAATTGGGTGATTTTTGCAGAAGACCTGCTTCTGGTTTACTTGGGAATTTTGGGATGTTAGTTTGGGAATCAGAATTATCATGAAGTTCACTGTTTCGCGGCAGCATTCACAGGGCAAACATTCGTATAAAACCACCTTACAACAATAAAGAAAAATAGTGCATGGAAACTCCAAGTAAGGCAGTGTCTTTGGATCATTGATCCAAAGTGTGATTGTCCAAGTGTGATTCATTTGATAGTTGCTTGGCATCAGGTGCATATTTCTGTATAAAACCTGCGCCGATTAGTTATATAAACAAGGAGTAAACCCCAAAATTGATTAGCAAGAAGAGATGAATTTAAGGACCCCCCCAATGTTCCGTGGACGGTTTGCTTTCTGTTGGGTTTAACTTTTATTGGTCACTTTGTTGTCCAGCAGTGTGGCTGGGTATCCCATAACCTGCAGCAGCCTTCCTTTGTAATTCTCAGTGCAAGGCCTGTTTCCGCTCTGTAAATGGTTATATGGTTAAGGCTTGCTCTGACGACGTGAACACCCTACGACTCACAATGATGTGTGGCTTCATCAATGGAGGCATCTCATTCTTTATCAGCCTGGTCACTTGATACCTTCGATGGATGAGTGGCAGTTCTTAAATTACTCCAGAAAAATTGGATTTTAAGTAGAATTTCAACAGTAATCCTCAGGTATCTGTTAAGCAACTCTAGCAAATTTAAATGATGGCAATTATGTGCAAAACCCAAACTCTCAAGTAAACACATCACATAATTGATTTGGAGACTTATCTCACCATTTCATTTGAATAATTCCCTTGTTTAATTGGTATGATGATTTTCAGAAAGAGAATGACTAATTATTATTCAGGAATCAATCAACAGATGTTATTACTTCTAACACATTTTATTACTTCTGGGGAAATTCCTTGCATTTTCTTCAGACTTCTCTCGAAAGAGAAATAATTCCACATTAGTCGTGATCCCGTTTGCTCCGACTTTGGCAAGCTGTCCCTTTGCAAGAGCACAATGTTGCTCACTATACGCCAGGGGTGGCAAAGCCACAGCTCGCGAACCACGGCCGGCTCTTTGACACATAATGTGTGGCTCGTGAAAATACGTTGGCTGAGACAGGAATCATATGAGGCGGTGTTCACAATGGTAGGTGGGCGTGGCTTGCGATTGCGTGAATGTGGCACGTGTGGGTGGCTGTGTTGTGGACAGTGAAATTAGCGGAGTGTTTCTGTGATCCAGGCTGCACACCCTCCAGAGCTCCCGACACCTCAAATGCGTACTCTTTGATTATTGAAACTAATAAAAATTAGCAGTTTAAAAACTACAGACATGAATAAATATTATTACGTACACAGATTTCTTAATATTCAAATGAACATTTTGTCAAAAATATGTAAGAGTTAAAACATGTATGTAATATTCTTTCATGTCTTGCAGCTCTCAAACATCTGAAGCTTATCATATGTGGCTCTTATGTTAAGCAAGTTTGGCCACCCCTGCTATATGTGGTGGTGAGGAAAATCTACCAGCGTTCATGTCAAATGTGGCTTACGTGCTGTATTCCCACAGACCATTCCAGTCCATTGGAAATTTGATTTGGTATTAAAAGCTTTAAAGTAAATTAACTTAAGAGGGCTTAACTCTAATCACATATGGTCAGCCTGATGCAGAAAACATTCTGAAATGTTTATCTGATTTTTACAAAAAAGATATTGGTATAACTGAATTAGTTGAGTGTGTTAATGTTTAATGAATCTGGTTTCTTTACATGGGTCCTGAATACGTTAATGCCAAACAGACTGTGTATGAGGCAGGCCTGGGAAATTTGCCAAGTCCTCCCTTCCTATGGCTCCCTTTGAAAATACCCCAGATATAGGGCTCTTCAATATGTTGGTAGCAAAACTAGCCAGTTAAAAATGTGACAGCATGCTGAAGTAAAAGTGATAGACACAAATGAATTCCTAAACCGGACGCAGACCGGGAGATGACTTTGTTGATCATCTTTGCTCTGTTCGCTGCAACAGCACGGATCTCCTAGTGGCCAATCACTTCCATTTCACCCCCCATTATCAGACTGACATGTCTGTCCATTGCCTCATGCACTGCCAAGTTGAGGCTGCACGCAAATTGGAGTAAAAGCACCTTAAATTTCATCCTGGCAATCTCCAACCAAATGGCATTAATATCAACCTCCAATTTCCATGAACCCGCTCTCTTTCCCCTCCCCTTGGGCTCCCATCCTCTAGCTCCCCACCCTCTTCCCTTTCTTCTCCTATCAGAGAACTATCTTTATTAGCCCTCTGCCCTCTCCTCAATCACTTCTCAGCTTCTTTCTTTTCTAGCTTCCCACCTGTATCCACTCATTAACTCTGACTGTGCTCCTTCCCCTCTCCTCCCCCATCTTATTTATTCAGAGGCCTGCCTAATTTTTCAGCCCTCCTTGGGCACAGCTTTTGGCGTGAGAAGATGGAGGACAATTAAACCAAGTAAAACCCCTGGTATCCGGCGCCTGTGGCTATGGGGGATGCCAGATAAGTGAATGTTATGGTTACTTGAGATTGGCTGTTGTGAACTGGGTGAGGCACACATATTTTAAACTTCCAATTTTTCTCGTTTTTTTTTGCTGGTTGCTTGAATTCTGGATAACAGGGGTTTTACAGTTTAAACATTAAATTATACCTCCAAATAGTGACAGCACCAGTCAAGATACAGGCTGATTATAGCATGACATGTTCATGCAAGGAGAGTCCATTATAACTAAGAGTAGAAAGTATTGAGGGGGACTTGGTGCAAACGTAAGATTTATTAGAAACATGTTATTTTCTCAAGCATTTTTTTCATTTCAACTATCACAACTCAGCAGTTGATTCAAAAATTAAGATGAAATACATAATGACATTATAATACACTGAGATTTTATTCATTTCATATTCCCTTTGTGATCAGCAGTGGTTTCTGACATTTACCTCTTGACGCAACCTGGCAAGATCTGAGATTCTATATCATTGCTAATGTCTACGGATACATGAATGGTTTTATGCTTTAGAAAGGAAGATTCTCTGCTCAAGAAACTTTCATCAAGTCAAAGAGCATGGAAACAGTCCCTTCGGCCAAAATGTCCCACCCAGACTAGAACCACCTGCTCGCATTGGACCCATATTGTTCCGCTCAAGCTCTCCAATCCATGCAGCTATAGATTTTTTTGAAACATTGCAGTAGTATTTGCCCCAACCAGTTCCTCAGGCAGCCCATTCCATAGACACACCACCCTTTGTGTGTGTAAAAAAAAGTTTAGCTCTCAGGTTCTTGTTAGATCTCTCCCCCCACACCCCGCGCCCCCCCCCCAACTCACCTTAAACCCATGTTCTCTGGTTACTGGTGCCCCTACTCTGGGAAAAAGACTCTGCATTCACCCAATTTATTTCTCTCAGTATATCTCCATGAGATTACCCTTCATCCTTCAGCTCTACAGGGCATATTCATTGCATAATATTTAATACTTCTCAATTCATTGTAAATTATTTCATGTTAAAGAAAATACCAAATGGTATCAAAATGCCAATATTTGTAGTAGGATTCTTAAGAATAAATAATAGTCCTTTCAATTATTTTGCTTCTGCATTCCAATATATATATTTTGGTGTTAATAAATTAGTTTATATTATCTACAATGGGCGCTCAAATTAATGCCCTGCCCTCTACCACGTTTTTATTGTCAGTATTATCTAAAGTGCAGAAATTATGACTGAGCTATTTTTTCAGAGCTTTATCCGATGTGCATGCATTGCACAAATTCATTGTGGCACTTTTATTGGTAATTCTTGTATCTTGAGGCTTCACAAGAAGAACACATCAGCTCCAGACCTTGCATTGCAACACAGTATTAGACCTGTATTGATATAAATCCTACTTTTATAAACAGCCTGGTATTATGGGGGTTTGTATCCACTTAAGCATCACTGTTGGGCGTAGGCTTTGAAGAAACCATTTTAAAAAAACATGAATAATGTAGTTCATGGAATTATTTCAATTTCCCCTTGTGGGTTCAGCTGCCCGTGATCATGGGTTTACATTGTGACTGTTAATTAGCCCTGACAGTCAAAACTTCTACATACAATCAAATTTACATTAGAACACTAAAACTAAAGGTCAAATGCTTTCTCCTTTTATGTGAAAGAACTTTCAAAAGTTGCAAGTGCTCAGTCTTCACACCCTGAAGTGAATAGAACTCTCAAAAATTGGAACTGCAGGTGTTCTCACAATGGAGATATATCTCTTGCAGGGATAGCTGTCATATTCAAAATATTTATTAACACATTAATTTAATGTGTGCCCCTGTAAGGCAAGATGAAATTAAGACACGACATCTGCAAAAGTAGATTGGTGACAGACAGGGAGGAATTGCCTGGAATTGGGAATAGATACATTTAAGGAATGCCAGAGGGAAAGAAGGATGGAAGAAGAAATGAGAATTCAGTTACCATTGTCAACAATTAATATTGATATCAACACTCAGAAAAGAGACTGAAGGACTCAATTTATTATTCTACAGAAGAAAATAATGGAAACTGCACAATGCTCATCTGGTCTATAATGTGTCTAAATGTTTTTCACTACAGTACAACTCCAATTATCTGAAATTCTCATTTATCCGCAAGTGGTCGGAGGAGTATCTTTGTCATGGCATTTTTTTTTCAAGGAGAGTGGCCTCCCAGGCATTTGCTTTTCCCTGATGCTGGCAATGCTAGAGTGGCTCCAGTTTCATGGGGGATTGTGGATAACCAAGGAGGCCAAATGATCCCGCATTGAGCCGCCACTGCCCTGAGTTGGCCCGTGAGGCGCTGGAGTGGCCCCGAAGCCAGAAGAGCCCCTGCCAGAATGAGCCCACGGGGAGACAGGAGCACCCCGACTCGCCAGTAAGTGTTCTACTGGCCTGGGAAACATCCCTGTGGATCGGCGGCAGCAGTGGGGACATGTTGGGGATGCCAGCATTTTTTTTGGTGAGAATTAAACATTATTTTAATGTGTAAAATGCCTTCCCTTGTTTAAACATTGATACAAGTGATTTGCTGTTACTACTGGGCTATTTTTAAAAAAATGACCGTTATCCAAAAAATTCAGAGATCCAAAATAGATCTGGACCCAACCATTTCAGATAATCGGAGTTGTACTGTACTTCTAAAATTATATATATCATTTCTGAATTAAGTATTCATTTTAGATCAGAAATCAGATTAGAATAAAAGAATTACACAGTGAAAATTGCTATTAAAAATATTTTGCATTTGTTTCAAAATGTTTGCACTGATTTACTGGGTCCACTAGAAGAAGGCTAGTTATTTTCTATCATGCGAAACCCAAATGAGTCTGTGACTTCTCCATCATATTTCCTGCATGTGATTGTCAACAACGATTTGATCAAAGGATCGTAATTGATATCCTTTGTTGTTCACTCTCAGTAAAGCTCGTACATCACATGGGAAGTCGGAAATCGTCCTTAATTTAAAGGGTTTTTCCTGGGGCATAGATTCTGTTTTCACTGACATCCCTACAAAAGATTTACCTGTGCCACCCTTTCTTTGGCAGACAAATTTTTTAAAAAGTCACACTAACTCTGAGCTAGTTTTTAGATATGTGGCCCTGATAGTCACTTTGGAGGAGGCCAATCTGATCAGACAACTTCATCATGTGACAAGTCCCCTTACTCAACCCTGATGAAGGATCTTGAGCCAAAACATCCATTGCTTTTTATACTCAATTGGATAATAATTTCACAAATTTGGTGCACAACAGATATTCCAATGGAACACAGATTGGTTTGAACTGAACTGGAGTCTTGTGTGGCTGAAGAGGTTACAGTAGTGCTGGAGGAGAATCTACTGTCACTCAACGACTCTGATACAACTCTCTTTTGCTTCTCTTTTTCTGACTATAAGGGGCGCCGGGCAATGCTAATGGCGAAACTTGACTAAAGGCAATTTCATGCAATATTACATCCCTGTTTTATTACATGACAATAAAATAGTATCTGATCTGACACAGTCCGTTTTCAATTGCCATTTCTGGTTTGAGGAGCAGAAGAGATCATCAGAACCAAACTGAGAACAAAGATACTGAAATTGTTTCAAACTAATTTAAACCATGCTCATGGCAAAGTTTCTATCTCTCAAATCATCCAGCCATGAGGGGAAAGAACGAGCACGAATCTTGTGATTCCCCTTGGAATTCTAACTCGATATTCCATCAGTGGCTGTGTCACAGTGCATTACTGAAGTTGCTTCACACAGACATTGGCTGTAAGTGGTTACATTTCTTTTTCCATACACCTAAAGGAACATCGGTAATGCATCATTAATTGTGCAACATTCCGGGGGCGAGACAATTTTTAGATTTAAACGTGGCCTGAAATTGCACAGGACCCCTGGAGTTAGAATGATTTTGAGAATGGCAGGGTGTTTTCAATAACTTTATCCTTTTGCAAGTTTGTTCCTACCACAAATACAATCTTTACACGAGTTATGATTTTTAAACGGAACTTCCGAGTTCAAGAAGCTCCAGATGAGTACACAATATAGTTTGTTACTTACGTTTTTACGTAAGGATCTGAGTAGCCATTTGCATCCATAGCTGCTAAATGCGCGCACCGTGCAATGCCAACAACAAGCCCAGTTTTCTGTGAGCTGTACTTCAAAGAAATGAGAATCCGACCACGCTCTTCCAATGACTTGTCTTCTGTTTTATCTATCTGTAAAGAGGCACAGTGTTAACTTAGTCATGTAATGGGCCAAGAATTTCATGCGCTCACTAATGGAGGTTGTAGATCATCAGTTTTCTTCTGCTGATATGTCCACATCGAACCTTCTCGGGAATATTCCCTTGCTTTCTGAAATGGTAGTTAGAGGCCAATGCTTCTCCCTTCTTTAAATGCATGCTCTGTATCCAGATTATAGTTTTTGATTGCATTATCACTGAAAATATAAAATTGTAGATCTTAGAACATCAGTTTGTCTTCTCCTGTAACTGGTTTTTGGAAAAGTGCACCAACAAGACTACATTGAAATGACATTTGTTGAGTGAATGGTGAAGAGTGAGATAGATCAACTAGTTGAGTGGTGTCACAACAACAACCTTAGCAAAACAAAAGAACTGACTGTGGTCTTCAGGAGAGGGAAATCAAGAGAAGATGAGGGGTCAGCAGTTGAAAAGCTTAAGAAATTCAAATTCAACATCTCTGAAGATCTGTCCTGAGGCCACCATGAAATCATGAGGAAGGCTTGTCTGTGGTTATACTTCGCGAAGAACTTGAGGAGATTTGGTATGTCACCAAAGACTCTACAGGTGGACCGCAGGGAGCATCCTAACTGGTGGCATCACTGTCTGGTAGAGAGGTGCCAACACACAGGACTGAAAATGACTAGAGAGATGTGAACTCAGCCAGTGCCACCATGGGCACCATTCTTCACTCCAATGAGGACATCCGCAAGAGGTGGTGTCTTACAAAAGCAACGTCCATTCTCAAGCGACCCCCGCCACCCAGGCCATGCCCTCTTCACACTGCTACCATCTGGAAGGAGGTATAAGGAGCCTGAAGATGAACACCCAGTGATACAAAAACGGCTTCTTCTCCTCTGGCATCAGATTTATGAATGAACAATGGACCACAGACACACACCTCACTTTCTCTTCTTTTGCACTAATTTTTTCATTTTTGAAAAATAATTTATAGAAGTATACATGTTGCAAAATTACCTGATCATTGAGATTTGCAGCTGGTGGAAGAACTTCGGTGAAGATTTAAAGGGACTGGATATTCAACAGGGAATATTGTATGGTTTGATACTTAACATGTCACGAACAATTTTGTTTATTTCTGCACTCAGTGGAAAATGACCGTTCTAGCAACTTGAATTGCATTAACATTCTTTTCATTTCAGTCGGTCATGTTGTCAGAGAGGGTAGTCAGTCAAGCACCCTGAATGTAGTAATGATGGAAAATTACACCATCCTTTGGCAACCTGAGAGGGTTTCTAGAAGAGATAAATTAAAGTAAATGGCATTTAACAATATGCAACAGTTTGCTGCAGGAAGCTTCATCTGACAGATGCTGGGAAAAATACAACGATGGAACCTGTGCAGTTTAGGGAGGTGGGGGCTAAATTGAATGTTTGCCATTTTTGTGCAGTTTCTCATGAACAATTTTACATTGGAAACATGGATTAATGCAAATACATGGTTTCTGCCTTATATGGGCAAGACCACTCAGGAAATGTCTCTTTTTACACTCTGTTCTTGTAAATTCAAAAAGTGCCCCTCAAAAAATACAATTAATGCATTGGCAAGGAAATATAAAAGGTTTTTCTTAAGAAAAACTAACGAAATATAATTGATCATTTATTTTTGAACAGGCAGTGTGCTTTCTGTTGAATCAAGACAGGGAGGGGGGTGGGGGGGTGCTAAATTAAAGCACAGCATGTGTAATAACAGACTGACATTCAATCTTAGACTGTGTCCAGTTGTCTTTTCTATGGATTGACAGCAAATACAAATTATTGCCCTTTTCACAGCTTTGTCAAGGGCTACTTTCACCCCATCTTTTCATCCCAGCCTGAAATTCTTCTCTGAAGGAATACATCTCCACATTGGTTTAAACAATACAGTTTCTCATCCATTCCACAATCAAATGGCATGTTGATGGAAGTTTCAAACCACTCCACCAGCAATAAATTAATATGCAGTTGTAATCAAAACATGTTGATGCCATAATCTCTGCACATTGACAATTTTTCTGGATCCTTTGTTTTAGGCTGTCTGTCTCCTTAAAGTATTTATGTTGCTACAATGGCAATGAAAGTCAACTAATTTATATGCTTCAACCTTGATAAAATTGTACAGCATTGGAACAGAAACTTTGCTCATGAGTATCTCAGTCACTCCTGACGTCTATTAATATAAAATCTGAAACTGAATGTGTTACTTCACTCTCTCAAATGCACAGTCATATCCATCTCTCAGCCATTTAGCCACCAAGTTTCAGATTTCATATCGATGACTATTAATTCTGACCATGAAACAAAAAGAAGTTTGTCACTAATACTAAGGAGTGGTCCAGTTAGCGTAGCGATTAACGCTATGCAGTTACAGCGCCAGCAATCGGGACCAAGGTTCGAATCCTGTGCTGTCTGTACAGAGTTTGTACATTCTCCCTGTCCAGAGGCATCGGTTTCCTCCCACCATTCAAAACATACTAGGGGTTGTAGGTTAATTGGATGCAATTGGCAGCAGGGGCTCGTGGGCCAAAATGGCCTGTTATCGTGCTTCATCTCTAAATTTTAAAACAAAATTAACTTCTTGGAACTATCTGAGATTTGTGGACATAATTAAATTATGGTTAGCTTTAGATCTAAAAGAATTGTTGAGCTTCCTAAGAAAATATGCTGGTAACATTTCAGAAACAAAAGCCTATAACTGTAAAGGGAATAACTTTAAGCTCGAAATCACAGCAGCATATCAATATTTATGAATATACGAACATTATAACATCAAAAAATATTTAGGATTCAATTACAAAAAAAGGAACTGCCCATTTCAAGTAGAAAAAAATATGTTGAGGAAGTGCAAAACCTTCCAATGGTTTATATACTGATAATCTCTAACAGGACAAAGAGACCAATCTTGTACTTTAGATGGGGAATTTTGACCTGAAAGGGAAATGAATGTTTGGTTGATTAAATAGCCACAAGGTTCCTTTTATTATGGCCTGCAATACAAACAGAATTAAAATTATAAACAGAATTAAAACTCACTGGCAGCTGTTTCTCCAGGCAAATGTTGAAATTCTTCGTTTGATTTGGCTTTAACCTTTTCAGAGGAATTCTGGTCTCACCAATAAATTCGTTATGGCGGAATTTATCTTCATCACAAACTGAAATCCTGCATCAATAAGATTGCAAGCATTACCAGCTTGGCCCCATGAAACTGGTGAATTAGTGAACATGGAAGAGGTAGAAATAAATGCTTGACAATTGCTTTGAAACTGATGAAGGGAATTGCAAAGAACAAACTCTGGAAAGAATCTATCCGGTACAATTATTAAACCAATGAAATCCTTTAATCATTAAAACTCAGGTAACAGAAACAGGAGCAGGTATTCACGGTGATTTTTGCACAGATTAACTTGATACTTTTTAAATTTCTTGTCAGATGTTGAGCATTTACAACTGGTTTTCCATAATAATGAAACAAATATCATGTTGATATTAACTTTGCTAACATTTTCCCTGGATTATAACAAAAGGTGGTGAACATCATGGAAACTTTGCTCTTCTCCATGGACACCATCTACATCTCCCACTAGGAAAGGCAGCCAACATTCTGCAGAACCCATCACATTCCAGACACTCTCTCTTCTCCCTCCTCTTCTCAGGGAGAAGAGCGAAGAGTGTGAAGTCATGCACTGACAGGCTTAAAGGCAGTTAGGTCTTAACAGTCATCAGGCTCCTAAGTGAACCCCACAACAGTTTTCACGTGCTGCTCTTACTTTAAAAAAAAATTAACTTATCCTTTATCCCCCACTTTGCAACTTTGCTATGGCACTCTTGTCCTTCTACTTTACCTGGCTGTATGCAGAAAATGTGAGTGAAGTAAAAGCACAATGCTGAAGAAATTTAGCAGGTCAAATAGTATACCTCATAAAGCAGAGATAGATAACCAACGTTTCAGGCTTGTTTCATCAAGGTATGAACAAAATGTAGGCAGGCGCCCAAACAAAATGATGGGTGGTGAGGGGCAGCCCCAAAGGCAGGGGTGAGGGCACACCCACAAACAAGGGGGGGGGAGATGGTTTTGTGAATGAGGTGGAGTGCTAGAGGGAGAACAGGGAGTGGGCTAGCAGAAAATAGAGAGGTCGATGTTAATGCCATCCGGATGAAGAGTGCCCAAACAGAAAATTAGGTGTACCTCCTCCAGTTGACGGGTGGTCTTGGTTTGACTGTACATGAGGCCTTGAAGAGACATGTCAGCATGGGAGTGGAGTGCATATTTGAAATGGTTGATCACTGGGAGATCTCTGTCACCAATGCAGACAGAGCTCAGCGAAACGATCTCCCAGTCTGCATTCAGTCTTTCCGAAGTAGAGAAGGCCACAATAGGAGCACTGGATGCAGTAGATAACTCCCGCAGAAACACAAATGAAGTATTGCTTCACTTGGAAGGGCTGTTTGGGGTTCCGAATGGTGGTGAGGGAGTAGGTGTGGGTGCAAGAGCGGGACTTCCTGGGGCAGCAGGAGAAGGTGTCAAGAGGACGATTAAAGGTTGGGGGAATCACGGAGGGAGAGGTCCTTATGGGTGGCTCTATGGATGCTGGATTTGACCTGTGAGACTGTTGCGGAGGAACCCTTCTCACTGTTCCAGATATGGTGTGACAAATAAACTTGTCCTTAATCATACAAATTATTGGAACTCTACTTCATCTCAACAACAATATAATCAATTTTGCACCTTTAGTGTAATCAAATTTTAGAGGTAAACATATTCAGAATCAAGTCAAGCTAGTAGAAAACTGGGGGTTGTAATCTCAGTTGTCTAAGATTGAACTTTTAGGGAGGTAGAAGAAGGAACACAGTTTGGAATAGATGCTGAAGAGTACAGGATGAAAGTAGAAACAAAAACCAGATTGGGTGACTGTTTTCTGGGCCACCTGTCTTCAATCCACAGATGAGACCCTGAATTTTCTGTTGCCTGTTGTCTTAATTCTTCATCCCACTTGGACTCTGATTTAGAACATGTGACTACATCGAACACGGTGCCCCAAATTAAATTAAAATTCTGCTTCTTATACATGATCCATATCCTTCTGTTCCCTATAATATTCATGCTTTGATCTAGCAGCCACTTGAGCCACTATGGTATATGCTTCAAGCATCTCTGAAATAACTTGCCCTGCATGTCCCCTTCAAACTCCCTCACTTTAAGTATATTTCCTCTGGTATATTACAGTTTTATCCTCAAAGATTCTGTTTATCTTATCTATGCCTCTCATAACTTTATAAACTTCTATCTGTGTGAAAAATAACCAAAAATAGGACATATGCAGGGAAGGGGAGAGCACTGAGGAATGCAGAGGAACAGAGGGATCTTGGAATAATGGTTCATCTTTCTTTGAAGGTGGTTTCTCATGTAGATAGGGTGGTGAAGAAGGCTTTTGGTATGCTGGCCTTTATAAATCATAGCATAGAATGTAGGAGCTGGGAGGTGATGTTGAGACTGTTCAATGCATTGGTGAGGCCAAGTTTGGAATATTGTGTGGAGTTCTGGTCTCCAAATTACAAAAAGGATATCAATAAGGTAGAGAGGGTGCAGAAAAGATTTACTAAAATGTTGCCTGGATTGCAGCATCTAGAATACGAAGAAAGATTGGGTAGACTTGGTCTTTATTCACTGGAGCGTTGAGAGGCAATTTGATAGAAGTATATAAAATTATGATGGGAATAGATAGAGTAGATGTGAATAGGGTCTTCCCCTTGAGGGTAGGAGAGATTGGAACAAGGGGTCATAAGTTAAGGGTTAGGGGGCAAAACTTTAGAAAGAACATAAGAGGTAGCTTCTTCACTCAGAGAGTGGTGGCTGAGCGGAATGACCTTTCGGAAGAGGTAGTTGCAGCAGGGTCAATTTTGTCATTTAAGAGGAGGTTGGATGAGTGCATAGATGTGAGGGGGTTGAAAGGTTATGGACAGGAGGGCCGATATGGCCTGTTTCTGTACTGTAATTGACACTCCAGAGAAAAGAACTTGAGTGTATCCAACCTTTTTCCATAATTCATACCCTCTCATCTAGGCAGCATCCTCTTTCCTACCCTTTCCAAAGATTTCACATCCTTCATTTAATGATGGGATCAGAATTGCACACAATGCTCCCAGTCTGGTGGAAACAAAATTTTATAGAGCTGTAACAAGACTTCCGTACTCTTACATTCAATGCCCTGCCCACGATGGTTATCATAGCATCCAGCTTTTTTACCAGTCTAGTAAGGTCACTCAGATCCCTCTGCACACCAATGCTTTTATGTCCAGCCATTAACTCTCTCTCTGTCTTTGCCTCCTATATTGGTCCAGGTTTGAAGACCAATTCTTCCCCTTCAATCTTAGCAGATTGCACCCCTCAGTAGCCAATTTAATGATGTCTGGTAACAACTACTTTTTTCTATCCTCTACACAGATGTGGTCATTTAATTGGGCACACTTTTTTCCCATTTTCTATCTCTAATTGCCTGTTGTCGAAGTAATTATTATCTTGACAACTTGGTCCGCACCTATCATGGATATTCCCTCCGCCTTCACTCCATTGCAGCATAAAATATGCTTGCTTTTTTCATCTTTCCAGTTCTGATGAAGGATACACGAGAAGAAATGTCAACTCTGCATCTTTCCCCATTGATGTGCCTAACCCTCTCCGTGTTTCTGTCAGCGACTTAGTTTTTAGCTCCAATATTTAGGTGAATTGCAATAGGAACAAGCAAAAGCAGGAAATGGAAGTAGTGAAAAAAATAGTTAACAATGTTCAGATGTGGAAAAAACAACCATAGCAAGAAGGGTGCTCAAAAGGATGTGTTTAAATTTTGCTCGAGTTCAGGCATGACACGGTCTCAGTGAACATTAATCTGAGTGAGCTTCTGTAGAGAGCAGGAGCCAGTTGATAAGGGGCAATAGTTTGGCAGAGGTCAACAGAACATCTTTATTCTGGAGGAGTCTGTGGTTTTGTTCAGGGGCATTGTTGCATTCTGAAGGAAATTGACTTGTAGACCATGTGTGTCAACAGCAAATGGCAACTGAATCCATTCTCTTCAATCTACTGCAAATCAAAGATTGAAAAAAAACGCATCAACGCAGATAATAAAGGCCAAGATGCACCTTTCAACACTCCAAACATATAGGGAACGGAGGACTGAAAAGCTTTGAGGAGGATGTGCTGATTTATTGCATTATTGAAAGATCGTGGGGAAAAGAGATGGAGAAAGGTGTAGCTGTTACTAGTTAAATGGCACAGGGTTGAGGGAAGAAGGTCACAAATAGAAGGTCATTGGCATTAATGACAATGACAGTCTCCTGGTATTTTGGCAAGAAGAATAATTGATTAGAGGGCAGGGGTGGGTAAAAAGACTCATTCATGGACTTCAAAGATGCATTCAACTGATTTGCACGGAAGGATTTCTTTTAGCACTGCAAATGTTTTTAATACATTTTAACACAGCCATTTTCAGGAGGTACTGCACACATCAATAAAACAATGCAATGCCACAGCCAGTCTGCATCACTTTCTAACTTATAGCTAGATTCCAATATGAAGAACCTCCTGAAAAATTGATTTTGTGATCTGATTATACTTTTGGCACAATTTGTTGTGTTCAAATATTTGATTGAGGTATTTATTTTGATGAACAAATGCAATTGCCTGTGTGTTTGCACTACACTTTAGTCCTGTTTTAAGCAAATAGGCAATTGAGTTTTGTGTTCTGTGGAAAAAAAAATTAAAACCATCTTGTACAATCAAAAGCAGAATCAAAGCAAACATCAGGAGTGGTCATGTGCAACAGTCGAGCAAGGCTTATGCATTAGAAAGGTAATTGACAGAAAATGGTTTTTTTTAATAATTGATAAAATCCAGCAAGCCCCAGACACACCAACTGGATCAGATAAAGGCATTACATGGACTAGCATTTGTGTTTAGCTTCAGCAGCTGACATTAAATTTGCAGTTTGCAGATACGTAATAAGATTCAACATTTTAACTCTTCAAAACACTTACACACCTTGCTTAAGAGATTAGCTGAATTTATTTAACAAACATCGATTTCAGCCGATCAATTATGTTGTATTGCAGTCATATAACATGGCCACTACCTTTAATGTTAACCATTCAACAAGTTTGATAAGTTTCACCAGTGCCCAACTGAGTAAAGTTACTTACAGGCTTAGCATGAACATCATAAATAATTTTACAGTTGAAGGATCAGTTCCTAATGCCTGGAATTAGGAAATAAGGATGCTTATCTCTATAACCTTCACCACTGGTGTGGTTTTGAAGCTGAGGATGTAATCAGTCTGTTTCTCTCATGGTAATCTGGTAGTTAAGCAGTCTCCAACCTGGAAATCTGAATAATGCACTTACAGTGACCTCCAAAGAGCTTGAAGCTCAGACTGACAACAGCTGTCAATCCTTGGTTCAGCTTATCTCCTGATGCCTTTTGGGCTCAGACTGAGTTTTAAAAGACTGGCATTTTAAAAGGATGTCCAGTAGCTCAGCTGCTTATCTTGGTTTCACGTTCACACCCACAGCAATCAGGTTACAAGTGAGCAGACCCGGAAAATTCATCCATATCTTCATGTAAAAATTGGAAGAAATATTGAAGAAATTCTAACCCCTTCCCATTGTCTGCGTGTAATCTCTCTTGCGTTCTCCTACTGAAAAGTATTCAGGATGTTTCTTCCCATTTGATGTTTTCATGCATTTTAATAGCACATAATCTTCTTAATGGCAAAATAAGAAATGTAACCTAAGTCTCCCACCCACCAATTTCCCACATAATCTGTTAATTATTTAAGATCCAGTTAATTTACTGTTAGGTATTGAAGATAGAGTGCAATGGCAATGGCCAACAGATAGCGTTTGCTCTGGCAAATATGCATTTAACAAGGTTTATTGTAAAAATCAACCGTGAGATTATTGAGCAAGTGTTCATGGCAGCCCCTTTATCTGTTTCCCCTAAAAATATACTGAAATATTTTCCGGAAACAATTTATTTGGAAGTACTGTAAACCTTTGTATAAGAGTGGCACAATTTACAGTAAAATTTTCCAGATTATCAGGCAGTTCATCTGTGGCGCTTACGCAATGCAACGCCACACACGCACTCAAAAGCCAAGAGTTTTCGAGAAGTCCAGATTCTCGGGTGATTCAGATTTCTGGCATCCGGATTTTTGGACTTTTTCTGTACTTATTTACAAACTCTTACAACTGAAGATAAATATCGCTCAAGAAATATTATTTAAAAAAATAATCAATTTTCAGATGGGATGAGTGAGATTACAAGATTAATCAAAGATCAAGTTTGCTGGCGCTTCCTTTGGAAGCATTTATTACATTATTATTATCATCTAACCATATAACCATTTACGGAGCGGAAACAGGGCATGTCGCCTTTCAAGTCTGCACTGGTTCACTAGAACAACTCCACTAGCTCAAACCTCCCGCTCACTGCCATTAACCATCCGACCCCCTCACCTCCATGTACACATCCAACCTCCTCTTAAATGACAGAAGGGACCCTGATGCAACTATCTCATTCGGAAGATCATTCCATTCTGCCACCACTTGCGGAGTGAAAAAGCCACCTCTAATATTTCTCCTTAAGTGTTGCCCCCTTACCCTTAAGTAATGGCCTCTTGTTCCAACCTCCCCTGCCCTCAGGGGAAAGAGTCTGTTTATGTCTAGTCTATCTATTCCTTTCATAATTTAAAAAACCTCCATCAAGTCCTCTCTCAGTCATCTACGTTCCAATGAATAAAGTCCCAGTCTCCTTAATCTCTCCCTGTAATCCAGATGCTGTAAGCCAGGCAACATCCTTGTAAACCTTCTCTGCACCCTCTCCACATAATCTATATCCTTTCTATAATTTGGAGACCAGAACTGAGCACAGTACTCCAAACTTGGCCTCACCAATGCCTTAAACAGCTGCAGCTTCACCTCCCAGCTCCTATACTCTATACTATGATTTATGAAGGCCAGCATACCATATGCCTTCTTAACCACCCTGTCTACATGGAAATCCACCTTCAGTGAATTCGGTACCATAACCCCCAGGTCCCTTTGCTCCTCTGCGTGCCTCAATGCCCTCCTCTTAACTGTATATGTCCTATTCTGGTTATTTTTACCGAAATGCAACACCTCACACTTGTCTACATTGAATTCCATCTGCCATCTTTCAGCCCACTCTTCCAAACAAACCAAATCCTTCTGTAATCCAAGAAAATCTACCTCACTATCCACCACTCCCCCTATTTTCGTATCATCCACATAGTTGCTTACCCAGTTAACCACACCCTCCTCTAAATCATTAATATAAATGATAAACAACAAGGGACCCAGCATCGATCCCTGAGGCACCCTGCTTGTCACAGGCTTCCAACCTGACAGGCAGTTGTCCACCATGACTCTCTGCTGTCTATCTCCCAGCCAGCTCTGAACCCATGTCACAATCTCTCTACTAATTCCTAATGACTGAACCTTCCTTATTAACCTTCCATGCGGATCCTTATCTAAATCCAAATATCTTTGAATGATACGATGAACTATTCTACCTAATTACTGAAGGTTACTGGTTTTCTATTAACAACAATGACTTAAGATCTTGCCAAGTTTGACAGCTTCACACTTTTTCTTTCAGTCAAGATAAGGCCAGACTTCTAGGCAGCAAATGATGTTGACAAGGTACCTAACTTCCTCAGTTATCGTGGAATATCAAAGTACAGGCAGTCCTCAAGTTACGCCCGTGTTCCGTTATGGCCGACTGGGTCGTATCTTGAAATGGACACAAGTCGGAAATTCACTGTATCTGTTTTATTGTTCGTCAAATATGACATGGCGGCCACCGAGGCCTGATCTTGTGAGAGATTGGCCATCCCTGCCATAGGCGCTATTTTCCATAGATAGGCCCCTACTTTCATCCCCAAAGGCATAATTATATTTACATATATTTTAAAAAAAATCAATTTCAGTCATATGTATGGATGACCCTAAGTCTCGTATGTTGTAAGTCAGGGAATACCTGTATTAATAGACTAGTCATTGCTCACTGTGGAAGGAGATGAATGGCAGTAGCCAGAGAATAATCTAATGATAATAAAACTGAAACAAGCAATCTCAAACTCAAGTAATCCTCAGAGCACGTCACAGCCTGAAATCTTGACTGAGCTGAATGTTGAAGATCCCATTGCCTTAAATGAAAAGCACCATGGAGTTCTTTGAGCGTCAGAGTCAAAATAAATCTTACTCATCACCGTCAGAGAAACCAAATCATTCACTGAAATGCGATGCTAAGGAACGACTTAGATCTTGGAAAACTGACATGGGTATCAACAACATCAGGACGGCAATCTTATGCACAAAAAAACCCCACCTTATATGCAAATTTAAAAAAAAGCAGAGCAACCTCTATCCTCAAAGACCCCCACCACCCAGACCATGCCCTCTTCACTCTGTTGCCATCGGGAAGGAGGTACAGGAGCCTAAAGACAAGCACTCAGCAGCACAGGGACAGCTTCTTCCCTGCTGCCATCAAATTCCTGAATGATCAATGAACCAAAGACTTTTCATGCTCTACAATTTTTATTTACACCACCTTATGCATAACTCTTGCATTTTAAAATGAGATTTGTTTTGAAGTGTTTGTATCTGTTTGTAACCTAAAACCCCACAATCTATCTTCCAAAAACCTATCTATACATAATATAAAATATTCTATTTGGATTACATGGTTCCAGTCCTCTTTATCGCCTTGGTTGAGGTGTGGATGGAAGAGCTGAATTCCTGAACTAATGACTTTCTTTGATATCAAGGGAGCATTTTATGAAAGGGCACTCTTTACACAGAATTCCATAGAAGTTTGAGGGAAACTCTCCACATTACTGCACAAGTTCTTTAGATCAGTGGTCCAGGGCCAAATATCTAACTGCTTCATTTATTATCTTCTTACCCATCAGATGCTCAGAAGCATGATATTTTGTGTTCAATGAATACGACTAATTCCATTTGCAACTTCTCTGATGGTGAAGCATTGCATCCCAGTACATAGAGGATAATATTCAGGCATGTGCTAATGAAGACCAAGTAACATTCAACAAGAGGTAATCTCACCATTTTGACACTCATCTTAATTAGGCCTTTCACATTCATACGGGGCCAGCAGGCCACAGCTAGGAATCCTGCACGAACAACATACTTCCTTATCCTTACAAGATTGCCCATCAACGACAATGCAATAGTATGATGAAATATTCCCCACTTATATTAACAAGTGCAGTTTCAATACAGGAGTTCAACATCATCCAGATGCAGCTCGCAGAACCACTGCCCCGCTGGGCCTTTGACCCTGATTCAACCTTGACCTCAGGTGTTAGCTTTGTAGAATTTGCCCATTCTTCCTCTGTCCATGAGGATTATCCAGATTCCTACCACAGCTCAAAGATATGAGAATTGATGAGTTGATTGATCATGGGTAAATTTCACCTTGTATATAGGGGAGAGTTGATGAGGATGTGGAGAAAATAAAAATGGGTTTTGTATTGCATTCTTGCAATGGATGATTCATGGTCGATGCAAACTTAGTGGGTTTATTTCTGTATAGTATCTCTCTATAAACTCATCCCTTCCCGGCATCTTTCCCTATGGCTGCAGGAGGGGGCCACACTTCCCTCAAATGGACCTTTCAAGTGTATCTGCTGGACTGATTTACTGCACCTGGTGCTCCCTTTGTGACCTTCTCTACATCGGAGAGACTGATCGCAGATTGGAGATCGCTTCGTGGAGCACCTTCGCTCTGTATGCAACAGTAACAGAGACCTCCCAGTAGCTAACATACTCCCACCTTCACATGTTTGTCCATGGCCTTATGTACTGTCCCACCAACATTGGAGGAACAACTTTGATTTTCCATCTGGACAGTCTCCAGCCAGATGGCATTAACGTCGACTTTTCTAGTTTCTGCTAACCTGCTCTTCACTTCCCCCTCCCCTTCCCAGATCTCCTCCCTCCTTTTCCCCTCTTCTTAATCTCTGCTGCCCCTCTATCCTTCTCCATCTATCACCTCCTGCCTTTGCGACCACCCCTTCCCACCACGCTTTTGTTCAGATGCCTACCAACATTTTCCCATATCTTGATGAAGGGCTCAAGCCCCAAACTTTGGTACCTTCACTATATAAAGGACACCACTTGACCTGCTGAGTTTCTCCAACTTTGTGCTTTTACTTCGACTATGGTGTCTGCAGACTTTCGTGTTTTACTTCCATACCTGCACTCCTCCCATCCAGGAATTTTATCCCTCATCATGAGCTCTGTGCTCGGTTTCCAGATGTCAGTAACTCATTCAGGTTCCTTCAGCTCTCTGTCTACTCCACCCCACTCAGGCACTTAGCAGATATCGATTGGGAAGTCTCTACAACCAAATAAAAAGGAACACCAACCTTTGTCATTTGTTCCACATTCTAGAATTGCACCAATGAACTGTAACAGTTCAAGAAGCCAACTCTTCTCATATTCAAGGGAGATTCCAGATACACAACAGATCTTTTCATCCATGGGTGTTGCAAACTTAACAAGAGATGCCATTAAAAAAAAACCTAGATAGATTTATAAGAAAAAAAATCCAAACTGCTAAATATACTGATGTAAGGTGTTGACATAAAAAGTTGATAATTCCTTCAAACCCCCCACCCACACCCCACCCAGTCCAATCTGCTGAATCCCTCCATTAGTTAGACTTTTGCTCCAGCTTCAACAGTCTGCACAGATTTACAAAACATGGGGGAATTATTCAAGGGGAAATACCTTTCCCCCCCACCCCCCAGAGAGTAGTTGCGATCTGCGATTCACTGGCTCTGGGGGTGATGGAAGCAGAACCAATCAAAGGCATCAAAAGGGAATTAGAGAGAGATTAGTTTAGAAGCCCTGTGGAAATAATGGATAAATTGGATGGATGGGATTTTCTACTTGAAGGCAAATAGTTTCCTCTCGTGTTGTAATAATTCTATGACTTAAAATGTTACCCCACAGTTCCAGGATCTTAAATCCAGTTCCCAAGTGGATTTTTTGACTTGAGATCAATTACAACAATTCTAGATTAATCTCTCGCTGCCTATCAATTTCCTTGGTTTTCCATCAGACATTATAGTTGGAGGAATGAAACGATTGATACAAGGACCTATCATACCAGTAACTCCTCAAGTTATGGTAATTCCAGGTCTAATTTGTGGTTAGAGATTTTTGATACATTTCATGAAGGGAAGAATTATGGCCAACCCCAGCAGGAGAGAGTTGTCAACTTTGCAAGAAAGAATAATTTTAAGAGATGAAGTAAGGAACACATCATTCTGATCGGGGTCCAAGCATTTAGAAAGGTATGCAATAAGCGGCAGCTAAAGCACGTGACTTCGTCCGCAGGTAGCATGAAAAACGTGGCTTCCTGCTGCAACAATGAGATGAGCGATAATGTCTCTGGAGACATTTTCATCAGATAGTTTTGAAATCATTGAACTTTGACAAGGAAAGGTGATTTGAATCAACATAAAATCTGCTTTTTATTAAATTTAGGTGTCTTCACCAACCAGGCTCCTTTATATTAATTTTATCAATGCCGTCTCAAGCTACACAGGGCTTTGTTATTTTATTAAAAATAACCATCACTTTTATCCATGGGCTACTGTTAAAATTCTCCTCTGAGCTGCATCTGAGCCCTTATCAATAAAATGCAGATAATATATAATGCTAAATCAACTCAGTTGTTTTGCCCCTATAGCCTGAACAAACCCAAAGAACGTCAACCGTGTTGGCAGTGATTATAAATCATGGCTGGTTCAGCACTGCTTGCTGTCATTAGCCTCATGAACCATTGATGTGTAAAGGGGTTTCCTCGTGAGTGAGAGGAAAATTTGCAGTTCCTATGGCAACATATTTCCTTTGTTTCGAATGTGGTCACCTTCAACGTTTGGACTAAATAGAGTTATAAGATCCCCAAAACGAGCCTTTCAGTGAGCTCATTTATTGTCTCCAGAAAGTAAAAGAGAGAGAGAGTATATAAATATACACTCACACAGCACGTATGAGAACCTGAACAAGATCTCTAAGGCTGTCACACTTTGTGTAAACAGCTGTGGATGAAAATGTCCCCACCAAATCATTCAGGCTTTTCCCCAACTAGAAGCCCAGGATGAACAATGAAATCCGGAACCTGCCGAGAGCCAGATCGCAGACATTTAACTCCGGAGATCCAGATCAGTACAGCAGGAGCAGGTATGACCTGCAGAAGGTTATTTCCTGGGCAATGTGGAGATTACGCATGAAAATGGAAACAACAATGGGCACCCAACAGCTGTGGCAGGGCTTGAATGCCTAAACCTGTTAAAAACTCAAATCTGGTAAAATAGCTGACAGCAAAACTTCTCTCCCAGAGGAACTCAATGCCTTCTATGCCCGATTTGACAACAGTGAAGAACCACCCCTGACGAATGCACCCTGTCTACATCTGAGGATGGCACGCATGCTGCCTTCAGGAAAATTAATCTGAGGAAAGCATCTGGCCTGGATGGAGTACCTGGCTAAGTACTAAAGATCTGGCCTGATCAACTTACTAAGGTATTCACAGATATCTTCAATATCTCACTCCAGCAGGGTGTGGTACCCACTTGTTCCAAACAAGTGTCAATCATACCGACGCCCTAGAAGAGTGCAGTAACCTGTTTTAATGCACTATTGACCAATAGCACTTTCATCAACAGTGATGAAATGTTTTGAAAGGCTGGTAATGAAGCAGATCAGCTCCTGTCTGAGTGGTGACATGGATACGTTCCTGTTCACCTATTGCAGCCAAAGGTCTATCTCCATCTCACTGGCCCTTCACAAAGCCCTGGAACATCTGAACAGCAAAGATGCTTGTTAGGGCTTGTTAGCAGTCATTGTACGGAAAGGCCAGGTGACGCAAATTTCAAAGTTTTAGAAATACCCTGACTCT